>NW_024732440.1:8136678-8224178 GCF_018991925.1 Homarus americanus | reverse complement strand
CGACACCACCACTGCCACCCTACGACACCACCACTGCCACCCTACGACACCACCACTGCCACCCTACGACACCACCACTGCCACCCTACGACACCACCCACACTGCCATCCCCACAACACCACCATTGCCAAGCACCTACGACACCTGGCACCACTGCCAATTAAATACGACACCATCGCCACACTGCCCACCGTACGACACCACCACTGCCACAGCACGACACCACCACTGCCACAGTACGACACCACCACCGCCAACTTACGACACCACCATTGCCAATCCCACGACACCACCCATTAAGCACCCTGACACCACCACCGCACCCTACGACACCACCACATTGCCACACCCATTGACACCACACCCCTACGA
Organism: Homarus americanus; assembly: GCF_018991925.1. Classification (NCBI taxonomy): domain Eukaryota; kingdom Metazoa; phylum Arthropoda; class Malacostraca; order Decapoda; family Nephropidae; genus Homarus; species Homarus americanus. Next base: position 8,223,805 of record NW_024732440.1, on the reverse strand, counting down.
CACCACCACTACACCCCACGACACCACCTCACTCCCAACACCACAATTACACTCTACGACACCACCACTGCCACCCCTACGACACCACCACCACTGCCACCCTACGACAATTCACCACTTCCAATTCCCCACGACACCACCATTGCCACCCTACGACACCACTACCCATTAAGCACCCAACGACACCACCACTTCCAACCCCCACGACACCACCACTGCCACCTCTACGACACCACCATCACACCCCACCACTATTCACTTCCAATCTCTACGACACCACCATTGCCACCCCACGACACCCACCAATGCCACCCATTGACACCACCACTGCCAGCCATCCTACGACACCCCATTGCCAATTCTACCACCACCATTAACACCCCACGACACCACCATTGCCACCTACGACACCACCACTGCCATCCCTACATTGCCACACCACCACTTCCACCCCACGATGACACCACCATTGCCACCCTACGACACCACCATTGCCACCCCTACGACACCACCACTGCCATCCTACGACACCACCACTACATCCTGCCATCCCATGACACCACCACTTCCACCCTACGACACCACCACTTCCACCCTACGACACCACCATTGCCACCCTACGACACCACCACTGCCATCCTACGACACCACCACTGCCATCTCACGACACCACCATTCCACCCTACGACACCAATTGCCACTCCCACGACACCACCACCACTGCTGCCCTACGACACCACCCACATCCTACGACACCACCACTTCCACCCTACGACACCACCACTGCCACCCTACGACACCACCACTGCCACCCTTCTCTCCCTACCAACACACCTTCCTACAACATAAGGACGACACTACTACCTTGCCCCCTCCCTCACCCACTGCCCCCTCCCTCGTCCTCTTCCTCACCCACTGCCCCCTCCCTCACCCACTGGCCCCTCCCTCACCCACTGCCCCCTCCTCATCACCACTCCCCAACCAATACGTCTTCAAGTCAAGGTAATTTGAGTCTTGCTTTGCATTTTTCACTACACGACCATTGACCTGCCCTTCACTCAGCCTCACCCCATTACACCTTCAATACGTGAGGGAAGGGGTGGGAAAAGGAGGCAGATTACAGTGAGAACGACGAGAACGTATGAGGAGGAAATAGGGGAAGGGGGAGGAAGAAAGAGACAGAGAGACAAGAGAGGGAGGAGTAGAAAGAGGGAAAAGAGAGAAGGGAGGAGTAGAAAGAGGGAAAAGAGAGGAGGGAGGAGTAGAAAGAGGGAAAAGAGAGAAGGGAGGAGTAGAAAGAGGGAAAAGAGAGGAGGGAGGAGTAGAAAGGACAGGAGAGGAGGGAGGAGTAGGAAGAAGTAAAGAAGGCGAAGAAGAAATGAGAAGAGAATAAATAGGATGAAAGGAAGAGCAACAAGATAATAGAACGAAAGAGGAGGAAAGGAAGACGAAAAAGAGGAAATGAATAAAACGCAAAAACGAAAAAGAGCAAGAATATAATTAGAAGAAAGAAAAAATAAAGGGGAATTATTACATTTAAAAATTTAAAGTCAAAACTTCAACAGGTGCGGAGGACGCGCGCCTCTCTCTCATAGAAGAAACACAACCATTCTGGTGGGCGGTGGTGCCACATCTCACGCCAGCCACTGTACTCGTTATAAATGGAGGCAACTGTACTTTTGCCGACAAAATTCCCTGAACACTTGGTAATATATGGCATCTGCTTCTGGGTCATATGATTGGTTTACATCTTATGATACTGCTTTTCGTCACACATTATACTGGGACCACAAAATGAAAAAAAACCACTCCTTAGCAACAAAGAAAAAGCTGAGAAAACGCGTTAAAATTACAATCTCCTTCACCTAATGATCGTCAAGTACTTACCTGCCAGATACTGCCAAGTGTTCAACGAATTTTCTCCGCAACTGTACCTCGACTTATGATTTAAAACTGGTTATTGGAACGTCATGATGTCCAATGGAGTTATGAGCGACTCGGTAATTAACAACATCTTTCTATAATATCCACAGTGGAGTCACCAGAGGGCAGTGCTATACCCAAGGATGGAAGAAAAGAGCCTGCCGCTGTGAACAAAAGAATAACGAGAAGTTATCTAAAGAATGGCTGACCAAGACATACAGTAGATGAATGTAAAAGAAATTCATTAATTGATACGCACAGAGAACATTTATTATTATTATTATTATTATTATTATTATTATTATTATTATTATTATTATTATTATTATTATTAGGAAGTATGGCCGTAGGAGAGCCAAAGGATGACATACTACGATGGATGAATAAAATTAAAACCTTGACCCACACACAGGAGGTATAATATCTGGGAGGATTGGTAATAAAGAAACACAAAAAAAAAAAACAAGCTGGAGTGAAGAGGCAAGGTCGCCATCCCTCACTCAGACACGAGAGCAATTGATTGATGAATTTTTGACCCAGACTTGTGTGCATATCATTAAGAGGCCCACTGATTGATGCAAGGTACACTGTGGTCAGCTACTGTGGGCTCTATCACTGTGTGTTTAGCTTACCATGTCAGTTCATTAGGGGGAGCAGGTCATGAGAGGAGGGGGAGCAGGACATTAGAGGGAGATCAGGTGAGAGGGGATGAGGAGGAGATGAGAGGGGGAGATCAGGTCATGAGAGGAGGGAGATCGGGTCATGAGAGGAGGGGATAAGGTCATGAGAGGGGATAAGGTCATGAGAGGGAGATCAGGGGAGAAGATCGGGTCATGAGAGGGGGAGATCAGGTCATGAGAGGGGAGATCGGGCGATGAGAGGAGGAGATCAGGTCATGAGGGGAGATCAGGTCAGAGGGGAGATCAGAGAGGAGGAGATCAGGTCATGAGGAGGAGGAGATCAGGTCATGAGAGGAGGGAGACGGTCGAGAGGAGGGAGATGAGGAGGGGAGATTCAGAGGTCATGAGAGGAGGGAGATCAGGTTATGAGAGGAGGGAGATCAGGTTATGAGAGGAGGGAGATCAGGTTATGAGAGGAGGGAGATCAGGGCATGAGAGGAGGGAGATCAGGGCATGAGAGGAGGGAGATCAGGGCATGAGAGGAGGGAGATCAGGGCATGAAAAGAGGATTAGGTCATGAGAGGGGGAGAGAACCGGTCAAGAGTTACCAGCAGAAGGTGAGAATGAGTTACCAGCAGAAGGTCAGGGGGAGTTACCAGCAGGCACAGCGTCAGTTACACTCCTGGGGGCAGCAGGCCGGGAAAAGTCAATAGCAAGATACGCCTCAATTTTCGAGTCATTAAGAGGGCTTCCTGCTCCCACCAATAGGGTCATCAGCGTGAAGACTCCACCGCACTGAGAGAGGCTTCCGATGCTGCCCGTGACTGCAGGGGGACATGTAGGGGATGGGTGGTAGGGGGCTCGTCATGAAAGGGAAGGAAGGGGGGATACTGGAGGTGGAAGGTGATGTGGCAGGGGGAAGGGCTGGGGATGAAGGGTGACAAACAAACTCATTTGGGTGACAGACAGGCAGGCAGGCAGAGAGACATAAAAGAATGAAAAAGACAGAAAAGACAGGAAAGTTATAATTGAGACAGAAAAAGAGAGACAGACAGCGAAAAAGAGACAGACAGACAGACAGACATCTCTATGACCAATATAAGAGGCAGGAGAAGCCAGCAGTCTTGAGAGGAGTAAGGAGAGGAGGAGGAGGAGGGAAGAAGTACTTAGGCTCCATCGAAACAGTTCTGGTAATCAGCTGGCCTCTCCCCACCTCCTCCCCCTCTAAACCCTTCTTCCCTCCCTCCTCCCAACCCTTCTTCCTCCCCCAACCCTTTCTACCTCCTCCTCCCTCCTCCTCCCAACCTTCTTCCCTCCTCCTCTTCCTCCTCCTCCTCCAAACTCCTCCTCCTTCCTCTGCCCCTTCCTCCTCCTCCTCCCCTCCAACCCTTCTTCCCCTCCTCCCCCTCCAAACCCTTCTTCCCCTCCAAACCCTTCTCCCCCCTTTCCAACCAACACTTTCGCGACAGGCCAGAATGTGCAGGGAGGACTGAAATGTAACGAGAAACAGATAGACAGAGGGGGACAGATTGAGAGACAGAGAGAGAGACAGGAAGACAGAGACGCTAATAAACACCTTAACCAGTTTTGTATTCCACTTTGTGTTTATTAATATTAGCTCCTGCACTTCATGACTTGACTGATGGATGTTTAACGAGTCTTTGATTTATTTTCCTGAGGAGGCTTAACGACAAACCATGACCAATTCTTTGCTACACTCGTTATTAACCTTCGTTCCCTTCCCATACCTCTATAAAATATTCATAAAAAAACGGAAGTTAAACAAAAAACTAAAGAGAGGAGGAAAAGAGGGAAAAGAGAGAGGGGGGAAAGGGGATGAAGAAGGAGAAAGGGAGATGATGAACAGATAAGAGAACGGAAGATGAGTTACGAAGAGATGATGAAATAGAGAAGGGGGGAGGGAGGAGGGGAGAGGAAAAGGAGGAGGAAGGAGACAAAAGATGATAGATAAGGCGAGGTGAATCTGAAGAAAGTAATGAAGAGAGAGAGAGAGAGAGAGAGAGAGAGAGAGAGAGATGGGGGGGAGGTAGCGTAAACATGATAAGGAAGTTGAAGCGGAGGAGTAAAAATAAACAAGGAAGAAGAGGAAGACAAGAAGAGGAGGAAAACGAGGAGAGAAAGAAGATTAAAGTAAGGAAGAAGACAAAGAGGAGAAAGGAAGGAAGAAAGTGCAAGAAGGAGAAGGCAGAGAGAGGATGAAAAGAAAAAAGCATTAAAATGAGGAAGAGAGAGAGGGAAGACGAGTAAAGAGGAAGGGGGGGTAAGAAAGAGCAGGAGGAGGAGGACAGGAAGATTCCAGGAGGCAGATAAGGAGAGTTGAGGGCGAAGCGGCCATTGTACCTCAGTCTGACATGCCCGCTCAATACCCGCGGCCTCCCTCACTACACCACCACCACCAGAAGGAGGTCGAGGCCAGGAGGAGGAGGAGGCCAAGACCCCAGGAACAGGAGGAGGCCAGGATCCCAGGAGGAGGAGGCCAGGATCCCAGGAGCAGGAGGCCAAGATCCCAGGAGCAGGAAGAGGCCAGGGGGAGGTAAAGACCAAAAGAAGAGGAGGATGCCAAGGTTTCCGTTGGAGGCCAAGACCCCAAGAGCAAGAGGCCAAGACCCCAGGAGCAGGAGGCCAAAACCCCAGGAGCAGGAGGCCAAAACCCCAGGAGCAGGAGGCCAAGACGCTAGGAGGAGACCAAGAGCCAAGGAGAAGACAGTGAACAGGAGGCTAAGACTATAAGATCAAGACACAGCCAAGACCAGGAGGACAAGAAATTTTCAGATAAAAGAAGAGAAGGAAGAAAAAATAAGAGCCGAAAGAGTAAGACAGGAGAAGGAAAATGGGAGGACGAGACCAAGAAAGAGTAAATGAGAAGTTGGTAAAAAAAAGTCAGGAGAGAGAGGGGGGAGAGGGGGGGAGGGAGGGGGGAGAGGGATGGGGGAGGGAGAGGGGGAGGGAGAGAGAGAGGTAAAATAGGAGAATAATGAAGGAAGACTTAAGAATTGAAGACTGAGGAAACGCAGCAATAAAGGAGAGAGGACGAGGTCTGATTGTATGCATCAATAATAATAATAATAATAATATTATTATAAGAACACTGAAATAATTACTGTACACTGATATTCCTTTCATATTTTGTTGATTACCATTTGATTATATGAACTCAAAATCAAAACTATTTCTCATAACTAGAATTGTTTTTAAGTCCTTACAAGTAAATGTGAAGAAATAAATTAATAGATAAAATTAACAAAAGCAACAACAACTGTTAAACGATGCCTCAAGAACCTTCACAACAACACGTGACACTTGAAGGTCTTTATAATTACGGCGTCACCTTGGTGTATCCTCGCCCCTGTCTCAGTCAACCTCACGACCCCAGACACACACACACATGGAGACACAGGTTTACTTTCCACTAAATAAATAAATGGGATGTTTTTTTCATCGTATTCCATCCTGTGTTAATATAGGGATAGGTAATTACTGTAAGAAAATAAATAATAGAGCACGCGCGCACACACTCACATACATACATACACCCAAAAATTCAAAACAAAGAGCGCTGTGACATCAAAAATACAGCAGTGGAGTTTAGATCTGATAAAAGAGCATCGCATACTCCATAAATGCATTAGAATTCTGTTCAGGATTTGGCCGGGAGAAATGGAGGTGGTGGGACAGGTCCCTTTGTGATGAAGTGTTGGTAGTATTGAACAATAATAGAACAAACTACCAAATAAGGATATACATGTCTACTGATTCATATTTATTACATACATGGAAACAACGGATATATGTCTCGCAGGATAAAATAAACATCACTACAATTTATCACAATAAATGTTATTAACTTCTGGATTGATCAGAAATTCATCCTTCATTTTACAGAGAAAATAAAATAAAAAGAAATTGTAACGAGGCATTTTTTCACGGCCATAAATTGAAGAGCAAGTGACAGTAAAGCTCGCTGTTGTTCGACGATTCATAAAATGTTTTGTTCAAGTAATATTTATATAATCAATTCCATGATATATAAAGTGTGTTGAGCGCTTCACAACACATTCGCATATTAACAAACTTTATTAAGCTTTTAAATGTATCACTAAAATTGCAATGAAAATACCAAATGAAATACATTCTTCACAAATGTAAAACACACAATTATATTTTGTTCATTACTGACACACAAACATATTAGGGGACTGACAGCCAACACCCATTAGTGAATTTGATACATAACTAATTGTCACCTTCCACTGTCCTCCCGTTGTGGTGCCAGTGTAGCACACAACACACCTGCCTAACACAGCCGTACATGCTTTGAATATGAGGGACACCTGTGTGGAGCGTTGGTGCGAGACAGAACCCGGGTGTGGAGGTGGAAATTAATGAAGGTGTTACTGTTAGAGCACAAGAACATAAGAATGGAGGAAACTGCAGCGGGCCTGTTGGCCCATACTGGGCAGTCCCATTTACACCCAACCCCTATCGCCCATATATCCACCCAACCTATGTTTGAAGCTATCCAGCATTTTCGAGTTAATGGTGGGTGTTGCTGTGGGTGTGGCTATGATCTAGAAAGGTGATAAAGATATCCTAGAGACGCTATGCATGATGATGGAGTACTAGAGTGTAAAAACATTTAGGTTGGAGCTCCTGTTAACTACTACAGATAAACAGGTGGGGGAAACAAAAGCGGCTCATGACCCAACTTAAAAGGTAAATCCCATAGTACGTGAGGTCATGGCAGGTGAATCTCCACAAACTGTCATGAAACTAATCCTACAACTCTTTTGTATCCAGTCTATTGTTTAAAATACATATGAATTGTATCCCAGTCTTCATAATATATATATACGCACTCCATCCGCATCCATAGCGTCTCTCTCATTATGGTTCTGTCCACCTGTATCTGTCCTGCTATTTTCCCACGTAAATATTTTTTGGAATACTTTCATCGTATAAATAGTTCTATTACATCTTAACCCACTGTTGAGAGACATACAGTATACTCTGCCAGCCGGGGGTAAACAGTGTTCCAGGCTGCTGTGTAATGCTCCAGGCTGCTGTGTAATGCTCCAGGCTGCTGTGTAATGCTCCAGGCTGCTGTGTACGTTTAGCTCATTGTACCAACCACCACTTTGTGTCATGTTACTATTGTTAACACAGCAACTATTGCATCTCACCGATATGCTAACGTATCTAAAGGCTGCTGAAAATTTTTTATGAATCTAATTTTTATGTTAGAATAAAGAAAAACGAGTAAGTGTGGCCTTGTGTTATGACCATGGCACACTTGAAGGTATAAAACAGCTCCTGGTGAACCTCCCACTCACCATCACTCACAAGGCGACCAGAATTGAGGTTCAACTGGCTTGTTTATGATGTGTGTAATTATCTTTCCAGTCAACGTAGATAGAATTATCGGTTTCATCACAAAATTTTAAAGCGGATAAAGCACTTTTAAGGTGACTGCATGGTGTGGCAGGTGGCCTCACAACACACTCGCCAGGACTCTCACGATGTAGCCAACAACCTCCCTCAATGGGATTTCAATACCGTCGTCCTCAGAAGAAACAACCTGGGTCAGGCTTGATGCTTGACTGATACAAGAGAATGCTGCCAACCTCAAAATCAATATTTTGAGTAGTGTACAGATACTGTATTGTGCCAGGCAGTATACTGTGAGTAGTGTAGTATAGTGCGTGTAGTGCCAGGCAGTATACTGTAAGTAGTGTACAGTGTAGTGCGTATAGTGCCAGGCAGTATACTGTGAGTAGTGTAGTATAGTGCGTGTAGTGCCAGGTAATATACTGTAAGTAGTGTACAGTGTAGTGCGTGTAGTGCCAGGCAGTATCCAGTAAGTAGTGTACAGTGTAGTGCGTTTAGTGCTAGGTAATATACTGTAGGTAGTGTACAGTGTAGTGCGTGTAGTGCCAGGCAGTATCCAGTAAGTAGTGTACAGTGTAGTGCGTTTAGTGCCAGGTAATATACTGAAGGTAGTGTACAGTGTAGTGCGTGTAGTGCCAGGCAGTATCCAGTAAGTAGTGTACAGTGTAGTGCGTTTAGTGCCAGGTAATATACTGTAGGTAGTGTAATTATGGTGCGTGTAGTGCCCAGGTAATATACTGTGAAAGTAGTCATACAGTGTAGTGCGCTTATAATTATGGGCAGTATACTGTGAAGTAGTGTAGTATGTACGTGTGAGTGCCAGGCAGTATACTGTAAGTGTACAGTGTAGTGCGTATAGTCACTTGAACATTATACTGTGAGTAGTGTAGTATAGTGCGTGTAGTGCCAGGCAGTATACTGTGAGTAGTGTAGTATAGTGCGTGTAGTGCCAGGCAGTATACTGTAAGTAGTGTACAGTGTAGTGCGTGTAGTGCCAGGCAGTATACTGTGAGTAGTGTAGTATAGTGCGTGTAGTGCCAGGCAGTATACTGTAAGTAGTGTACAGTGTAGTGCGTATAGTGCCAGGCAGTATACCGTGAGTAGTGTACAGTGTAGTGCGTGTAGTGCGTGTACTGCCAGGCAGTACACAGTAAGTAGTGTACAGTGTAGTGCGTGTAGTGCCAGGTAATATACTGTAAGTAGTGTACAGTGTAGTGCGTGTAGTGCCAGGCAGTATCCAGTAAGTAGTGTACAGTGTAGTGCGTTTAGTGCCAGGTAATATACTGTAGGTAGTGTACAGTGTAGTGCACGGCAATATAATTGTGGGCATAAAGTTATAAACTGGAGGTTCACCACACACTAGGCCTCGAGTAATACCAATTATGGGACACTACAATATTAAAATAAGATCACGGATGTGGTGGGAGTTCTAACATAACCCCAAGTTTTCCAGGCAACTCAATCATCGCTAATACCCGAGACTGTCAAACTCCCACGTCAGAGAGATGTATAGTGGAGGACAACAGAAGACACGTAGTCACTCCAAAAGGTATCTTTACGATTTTGTGTGAGACAATATGACACAACCGACGAAGGTTTTTGACAACCCTACCTAGACAATAGGAGTCGCAATGTTCATTCTGAAATTCATTGGAGCCCTCCATAGATACCTTTTGGAGTGACGGTACTTTCAACTGGGATCAAATTTCAAACAACTTATAAAAGATTCAACAGCTGGCGTCTGATCCTTATAGACCAATACTGCATAGAAAAAGAAATTCCCATTGAAATGTTACCACTCGCCTTGAATGTGATTTTTTCCTACAAATAATAAATATTTTACTAAACCAATTCAACATACTGCAATAGCTGGCGGGTGTAAGTACAAGTAAGATGACACCTGACGCCACAACTACCCTACAACTCGAGAATCTTTTGTTGACACTCGAGTTCTAAAAAGAAAATTGGTTTTGTTGTGTGATGAATCCACAGTATCTTGGGTCAGAGAAAATATTTAAGCGCGGCATTAATAAGTGTGATTTTATCGTTTTTAATAAAGAGTATCTTTAATTCCTAACCGTTTTCAGTTATTGAAATATTATAACTAATACAATAAAATGTATAAAACTATAAATGCAGGAAAGTGAGAAGAGCCCCTCACCCCCATAAACTGTACAGGAAAGAAAACTCATTACAGAAGGTCGTCTACCTCACCGGGGAGGGGGGGGGCACCCATCACGGGGTTCAGTAACGTAAACAGACCCGCACGTCTTCAAAGTGTGACAATAACGCTCAGCCATGCTACTGAAACGAGGAGTATTGGCAGTGGTTTTGGCTCAGTGTAGAAGAAAAGAAACAGTGTCTCCCCGGCAGCACCTCCGTCATCACGCTCACTAAATTAAGGTGAATAAAAAACAAAAACAATGTAGTCTGGTTTATGCCCACTTTATCTTCTCTAAAAATGCCAGTTAATGATGACCTAACCCAACTCAACCTGACCCAATCCAATCCAACCCAACCCAACGGGATGTTACATAGAGTCTATCCATTGAAAATATTTGACCAGTTAAAAAGAACCATAAGCGGACTATTATCCCAATTCAGTTTTGTTGAAGATCATTCCGTATAGCGAGTGACGTCACCCTGTAATACTCGCTCTAGTGTTTGGTAGTAGGATATTAAGGAGTTAATCTGCCCGGACAAACACGTATATTGTACTCGAGCCAACAATACCAACTTCCTCAAACTGCCTCCCGGGTCGGCATGTTTTAATGGGGATAGGTGAAGGGGGTAGAGGAGTAGAAAGAATTAGAGAATTGAAAGGGGTGGGGGAATTGAAGAAATTGAGAATTGAAGGGGTAGGGGTGAAGGGGGTAGGGGTGAAGGGGTAGGGGGTGAAGGGGTAGGGTGAAAGGGGGTAAAGGGGGTATAATGGATTATACTCTCCCATATAGCATGTCCTTTGTAAACATCCTTTAAAATCAAAGTAAAAAATAATAATAAAAATCACATAATAAAAATCAATAAAAACTGATTACACACAAAAACGACCGACGTTAACTAAAATTACCCCCCCCCCTAAAAAACGAAAAAAGAAGGAAAAACGACAACTTTGACCAAATTAATCCCACTTAGGAAACAAAAACCCACACAAAAAATAAATAAAATACCCATAAATCCTGTAGCTAAGTAAGTACTCCAGAAAATCCGACAAGACGTTTGAAAATGGAGTTATTACGAGAATCCGATAGGGCGGGGAATAGATTTCTTGTAGGAGGGAGGGAGGGAGGGAGGGGGGAGGGAGGGAGTAGGTAGGTAGGTCTTAAAAAAAATTGTTGAAGGGAAACTTGACACGGATTTCAATATCCATAAAAGGGGAAAATCGTCAGACACTGGATCTCAAGCCGGCGAGGTACGGTAAGCCTCCTTATTTCTGCTCCTTATTACTTATCTTTATTCTTTGTTCCCTATTACTTCTCTTACTTTATTCTCCTTTATTTACAGATTTATTGCCAATTGAGATACTCATTTCTTTTCTTTTTTTATTGGCTTTGGGGTGAATGTCTTCCTCAGTTGTGGTACTTACTTGTAGTTCTTAGTTCCCTCTCACTTCCTCCTCACTTCTCTCTCCCTTATACATCTCTCTCACCTCTCCCTTATACATCTCCCCTCCCTTCTACACCTCCTTCACCTCACCTCTCCCTCACACACCTGCTCTCCCTCACATCTTCAACTCGACTGACAATCAGACTTCATTAGTTCTTCTATTATTTATGACCGCCAATCAGAAATCCAGGTTAATATTCTCTGTTACCAATCAGATATTCCACAAGCTCCGTTTAATATTCACTATTACTAATCGGAAGACTCAAACTCCGACTCATTTTGGCTAATGGCAATCATGTACGCTTAGAGAGAAAATGTAGCCTAAATCTGGTACTCGTAACGTCACTGAGTTAGCTGGTTCTCTATGTCCACTGATTGGTCCAGAATCTGTTCGTGAGGTCACTGAGGTGGCTTGTGCTATTCAACGATTGGCTGAGAATCTGTCCATGATATACAGTATATTGGTGAGATAAAACGAGAAAAAATAAAAAAAATATCTTCCAACTCTGATAAAACCAAAAAATACATTTTCCTCTCTCTCTCTCTCTCTCTCTCTCTCTCTCTCTCTTTTATTTCCTTTAATTAACGTGAACCTCCATCACACCCTGAGGACCACCATCATCAAGGAGGACGTTGGAGTATGACCTGATCGTAAGTCCGGTGTCCTACCTCTTGACTGACTCGTTTGATGCTCTCGTCTTACTCATTCATCGACTCGTTTCATCGACTTTTTATTGACTCGTATCACTGACTCGTACCACCGACTCGTATCACTGCTGACTCGTTTCACTGCTTTATTTGATGTCTGTCTGACCGAGACTGTTTGAGTGTTACAGTATAACGGACGAACCTGCTTCAGTACCACACATACATCATCATACACTGTACACCCGCCTGAGAGCCACACATACCTGGCAAACCCTTTCATAGCCTCGGGTAACTAATAAACTCATCTGAGACCCACATATAACTAGAAAAAGCTCTGGAGTGTTACGAGTGCCAGGTAAGCTAGGAGTACTTGGTCTGCTAGGTGTGTCAGGACCAGCTACGAATGCTAGGTTCTGCTAGGAGTGCTCAGGGCTGCTAGGAGTGCCAGGTGTGCTCAGGGCTGCTAGGAGTGCTAGGTGTGCTCAGGGCTGCTAGGAGTGCCAGGTGTGCTCAGGGCTGCTAGGAGTGCCAGGTGTGCTCAGGGCTGCTAGGAGTGCCAGGTGTGCTCAGGGCTGCTAGGAGTGCCAGGTGTATAAAACTAAACACCAATCATAGACCCTTTAAAACTGGTAAAGGTATTTTTAGGAATCGAATAAAATTGATCAAACGGTTTCTATACAAGTGCCTAAGAGGAACGATGAGAGGCAGGGGAGTGGGTAAGGAGAAGGGGTGGGGGAGGGGCAAGGGGAAAGGAAGTAAGGGGGGGGGTTAAGAGGAAAGGAGGTAGGAAAGAGGTAACGAAGGAGGAAAGGGGAGAGGTTAGGAAGGGGTAGGTCCTGAGAGTAACAGTATGAGTGGTCAATATTAACAAAATAGTATCTGACCGAAAGTGACCAATGTTTACAATATACCCTTAAAAAGTGACCAATGTTTACAAAATACGCCTTATAAAGTGACCAATGTTTACAATATACCCTTGAAAAGTGACCAATGTTTACAAAATACGCCTTATAAAGTGACCAATGTTTACAATATACCCCTGAAAAGTGACCAATGTTTACAAAATGCGCCTTATAAAGTGACCAATGTTTACAATATACCCCTGAAAAGTGACCAATGTTTACAAAATACGCCTTATAAAGTGACCAATGTTTACAAAATACGCCTTATAAAGTGACCAATGTTTACACTATACCCTTGAAAAGTGACCAATGTTTACATAATACCCTTGAAAAGTGACCAATGTTTACATATTCCTCTTAACCAGCCAAGTTAGTAGTGTGTGTGTGTGTGTGTGTGTGTGTGTGTGTGTGTGTGTGTTAACTGTAGGTGTCTGCATCTCTTCCAAAGACAATTACAAACCATTTAAAAACATGAATATTTATAAAAAAACTAAATACAAGTATCTTTTCTCGGAAGGGGTGACGCAAACACGGAGGAGGGAGGAAGAGAGAGGAGGGAAGAGGGTGGGGAAGAGGAAGGGCGAAGGAAGAGGGAGAGAGGGAAGAAGGAGGGAGGGAGAAGGGAAGAGAGGGAGGAGAGAGAAGGGAAGGGAAGAGGGGAGGAGAAGGGAAAGGGAAAGAGGGGAGGAGAGAAGGGAAGAGGGGAGGAGAGAAGGGAGAGGGAAAGAGGGGAGGAGAAGGAAAGGGAAGGGAGAACGAAGGAGGAGAGAGGAAGGAAGGAGAAAGGAAGGGAGGAGGGAGAAGGAAGAAGGAGGAGGGAGAGGAGGAGAAGGAAGGGAGGAGGAGGGAGAAGGAGGAGAGGAGGAGGGAGGAGAAGGCAGAAGGAGGAGGGAAGATGTACGTCCTTATTCACTCCCTCCTCTCTACCTTCACCTCCTTGACCTCCTCCGTCACTGATACCCATGATAAAACACCCAAAACCCATTTCAGGTCACCTAGTGTTGTTAACTTCATCTGGGTCCCTTATAAACTACGACAATCTTGCACGGAATTACAAGGCTCTATGATGGCCTTACAAAACACATGATACGACTTAATGGGCACAATCTAACAAAGGCTTAAGAGATCCCATTAAACTATTAAAAAATCCTTAAAGTGGTCGATAAACTGGTGATTTTTTTTTACCCAGGTAAGTAAAAAAAAAAATATTAAACCTGTTAAGGAAAAACAGTAAAACTAATGGCAGAGGATCATGTGTATTACAGGACAAGTTGGTCCAAAACTGAGCCCAATGCCATGAGATGACAAGCCACAGGTTAGAAAAGAAAAATTACTGATTAAATGAAGTGTTCCGAAATCCCGTTGGTCTTACATGAATATATTATGTTTAATCGAATGTTACTGATTATTTGGTGGAGGTATTACGTTCACTTACACCACACTACCTCCCAACACCCTCCATCCCACGCAACACACACGCAAAGCCGTATTCTTCCGAGGGGCTGTCTCCACTTTTCAGTCACTCACCTGTGGCGTCCCCCAAGGCTTCTTTATGCTTATCAATGATGAACCTAAGAGCCCTGCTCGCTGGAAATATGTCGACGACTCCACCATTGGGATCAGTGTCAACAACTCGGCTCCCAACTATACCGCCCTTCAGGATTTATTGAACAGTCTCCAAAATTGGCCACCAACAATGTCGCCATCAACCAGACCAAGACCATGGTTATGCACAACCTCTTCTCTGACGTTATTCCATCCCCTCCTACTTTAGGTCCGAACACACTCCAGGTTTAGAGACTCCACTAAGCTCCTCGGCGTCACTATAGATAAACTAATTCGAAAAACACACGTCAGTGAAGCTGTCAAATCCTCCAGTTTCCGTCTCCACCTGCTCCGCCGACTCAAGTCCCTTGGGTTCCTGCTCAACTCCCCAGTGTTTACTCAACATTCATACTTCCCAAGCTCACCTGTGCCTCCCACCTGGTCTTCCTCCCAAAATGCCACGCAACATAAACACCTAGAAAAAGTGCAAAAGACTGCATGCAAGATTATTCTCTCCCCTTCCTACTCCGCATATCAAGAAGAGCTCGACACAGTAACCTTCTCGGCTCTCTCTGACCATCACCACGACCTCATCTGCAAATTTGGTGAGAAGCTTCTGCACCATCCTCGACACCGACTTCTACTACCACCCGAGATCCCTCGTCCGCAAATTGCTATTCGACACCACAACCGCATCACGCCCATACGAGCACGTACTGATCGCTGTAAAAACAGCCCAGTCCCAACCATTGTAAAAACTATCAATAACTTGTAATCAACCAGTGTGTTCACTCCCAGTCAATCTTACCTTTTTGCAGTCACTATGTTGAAATGCCCTGTAGTTTGAGCTTCTCCCCACCTTGTTATTATATATCATATTTGTATCACTTATGTTACTTGTATATTGTTGTAAATCAAGAGAATCATTCCCCAATTATGTAACTGTATATTTTCAGCCTTCCGGCTGCCATGCTCTTTCAATAAACCGTTAATTATTATTATTATTATTATTATTATTATTAATACACATACACACATCTAACACCACCACACCCCCAATACCCACACACACCCCAACACCACCAACATCACACACACCTCAACACCAACCACATCCCCCAACATCCACACCCCACCCACATCCACACCATCACACACACACATCCACACCCCAACACCCCACCCATCCACACACCCCCAACACCCCACATCCCACCCCACCCACATTAAACATGTACAGTACACACACACGCGCACGCACAAAATTTCCCCATTCCCTCTGAAGACGACGGGGAGCCCATAATCAACTGTATACAAGACGCTTATGAAGGGAAAATCCTGGAGGTAAGTAGAAGGTGTGGGGGCTGTAAGAGCCAGGATCACAGCACGAACCAGTTTACATCGGTAGATTCCCTCAGGCACCTGGTTAGGTTAGGTTAGGTTATATTCTAAACCAGTTTCCAGCGACCTTGTCAAGTATGCAGGTCACTCAACTTGCTCACGGTGTCAAAGAAAACGATAATTGACAACCACTGAGATGTTTGTACAGTATGTCAGGTAGTATCCATTATCAATTTAAGATCAGTAATGCTCAAAGGAAACAATAAGCACCTGTCAGTTTACAATTATTGGTAGTAAATAGCTCAACTTACGCCAAAAAAAAAAAATAATAATAATTCACTCCAAATGCCAAAAAAAACTGAGGTAATGGTTCAACACACCTGAAGCATACAGTGTGGAAGCCACAAGTGGGTTTACCTGTACAGGGGTGTAGGCTTTTCACGCTAATTGTGTTAAATAACTATACACCTGTCTACTGTTGCACATCTCCCAAACTATTCCCACGGCAGTAACGTTCAACTGAAATCCAATTAAAATCCTAAACGAAATTAATATCAGTGCAGTGGTCTGATGGCTACCAGTTTACCTCCATATCCAACCTCATACAAACTACACATCCACGAATTTATGCCCCTTATTATCTCTTGGTTTATGTAGGAGAGTTAAGTACATTACCTCCTGAGTTTATAAATACACATAATTATATAAAATTCACCCAAACTGCAGCAATTTACCTTAGAAACTAAACCGAAGTGATACACAATTAATTTATTTTACCAAAATCGTTGCAACATACTGTAAAGCCTTTCTTTGTCATAAGTATTACACGATATGTCCTGGCGACCACAGTATCATCACCAGTGAACCAAATACATTATGTTCAATCTTCACACGGTGTTGACACCCCCCTTAACACGTCTTAAATCTCCTCTGAAGAATCTTGTAAAATTGAGGCCATCAAATTCTAAACATACATTTCGCTGCTTTTTTACACGACTAAGTTTCGTGCCAAAAGGGGGGAGTCTGGTATAAACACACACACAACTTTGCGTCGTGAGTTGTGGTGATCCAAGTCCTGATAACCTGCCGGCATCCTTCGTGAAGTTTTTTTCCAAAGGATGAACAGGAACTTTAAGTGTCACGAGGATGTTTTGGGGGTAAAATGAATGAAAATAAAGCAAGACTGTGAGCATCCTTGACATAATAACTCCAGCTTCGTCTGATTACTTAGCTTGTTCTATCTACCCGGGAGATAAGACGAAGGGAGAAGTTAAGCTTCTCCCGAGTCTGATCACCCTAAGCGGGCAATTTTAACCAAACTCTCACGAAATAAGGAATAGTTCGCTGGGCTCACAGTCATCAGATGGTGGTATCACAAAATCACTTCCGGTTTCCGGTTTCCGCCTCTGAGCCCTAAGAGACCTGGGAGGACTTAGCAGTTGAATAGGTAGCTTGTTATCGCGCCCCAGTTCAGAGAGAGAGGGGGGGGGAGCAGGCTGCGAGCGGCGACAAAGACTCGGCCCTGTAGATCAAAGGTGAGACAGGAGGCCAAGATGCTATTTTCTCAATTGTGGTTCATTATCGCCCTGGGGGAGGCAAGGTAAAAGGAGGGGAGGGAAAATTCTCACAATTCTGGAAAGCCACAAGGGGAATAAGTGAGAGGGAGAAGACGGGGAGGGTAAAGCTGGGGAGATAGAAGGGCAAGGGAGAAAGAAGAGCTGGAAGAGGAAAAAGGATGGATGGTAGGTGAAGCAAGGAGAGAAAAGGAGGACAGAGCTGGGGAGAGGTGTAGGGAGCTAGCTAGTGTGGATTAAGTTAATAGGAGCAGACGTGTGAGCAGGGTCCATGACATTGTAATGGAGAGAAGTGTCTGTGTGCGAGAGAGAGTAGGGTAGGGTGAAAATGCCCACCAGGTATATAAGCTACAGTGTGTTGGGGAGAGGAGGCAGCCCAGCCATAAGGTCTCCCAGGAAACATAAGACAGATGACTGCCTCTTTTCCTTGACTTGAAACCTCGCAGGGAACATCACACAGGGAATGAGAGGAAAACTATAACAAAGTAAAAGAGCACCAATGGAGGAAAAGAATGAAGCAAATAAGGAAGGAGGGAAGGAGAGAAGAAGACGAGGAGGAGGTAAATAAGTCAAAGCAGGTATAAAGTGAGAGAAGCAGGATGAGTTAAGATGAGGGAGATAAACCAAGAACAAGTCAGTATTGAGCCTCACTCCCCGTAATTAATAAAAGCCCTGGATATTTTACCCAGCAGGTGTACCGCTTAAAGGGACTCTCAGCAGGTGGCCGGGACCTTACCAGCTGGCTGAGGCTCGAAGGCAGGGAGGGACATTGCATTATATGTAACCTGTCAAATACAAGGAAGGGAGTGCTAACATATGGAAACTAATCACTGCATAAGGCATACTACAAAAACCAACTTCCCAACACACGCAAAGAATCCTAATTGGTCGAGATCGTCAACGAGGGTCACTAAACTTGAGGCATCAGTGAGGCTAAAACCATCTAGCTACTGGTGTAGGTGTGCTTAGCAACACACCAACACGGAGGAGGTTGTGGGGAGGGATGAGGGGTAATAGGAAGGTGAGGACAAGAGGAGAGGATGGATGGACAGAGGGGATAGAACGAGGAAGAGATATGAAAGGACGGGGAGGAGAGGGAAGAGGTAGGGGGGGGGATGAGATGTGGGAGGGGGAGGGGGAAGAGGTGCTGGAGGAACTAAATTACATAACCAAGGTGTCCAGCTGGGGGAGACGACGGACAGGTGACTACAGGTAACTCACTAATTAATAAACAAAAACCAATAAGCCTGTGAAATGGTATAGTCTGCTGTACTGTAGTTTAAATGCATTACAATGATCCACACACACAGGCAACAAACACAACAAACACACTCTCAAAAGCTACACACACACACTCAAGAAAACGCGCACACACTCGACAGCAATAAGAAAAATCGGTCAACCCTCCTCCCACGCACCTCAAGGGGAAGACCTAATCGATATTACTTATCCTCGTCTGTGATGGAGAGTTGCAGTACGTCCTTAATCCCCCGCACGGACCCTTAACTCCCCGCACGAGCCCTTAACTCCCCGCACGAGCCCTTAACTGCCCCGCACGGGCCCTTACCCCTCCACGTGGTAGGACACATGTGCTCCGACAGCTGCTGAGGGCAAGACGCACTCCTGTGATCTTCACGCCAAGACGTACATCCTTAGTGCCAAGCGACACCAGGCCAAGTGGATTATCGTTCTCTGTCCACCCGACTGCTGGAAGGTCACGCATGTCCCGACGCTGGAAGGTCCACCGACTGCTGGAAGGTCGTGCATGTCCGCCCCCGACTGCTGGAAGGTCATGTCCGCCCCCGACTGCTGGAAGGTCGTGCATGTCCGCCCCCGACTGCTGGAAGGTCGTGCATGTCCGCCCCCGGCTGCTGGAAGGTCGTGCATGTCCGCCCCGGCTGCTGGAAGGTCGTGCATGTCCGCCCCGGCTGCTGGAAGGTCGTGCATGTCCGCCCCGGCTGCTGGAAGGTGCATGTCCGCCCCGGCTGCTGGAAGGTCGTGCATGTCCGCCCCGGCTGCTGGAAGGTCGTGCATGTCCGCCCCGGCTGCTGGAAGGTCGTGCATGTCCGCCCCGGCTGCTGGAAGGTCGAGCATGTCCGCCCCGGCTGCTGGAAGGTCGTGCATGTCCGCCCCGGCTGCTGGAACGTCGTGCATGTCCGCCCCGGCTGCTGGAACGTCGTGCATGTCCGCCCCGGCTGCTGGAACGTCGTGCATCTCCGCCGGCTGCTGGAAGGTCATGCATGTCCGCCCCGACTGCTGGAAGGTTGTGCATGTCAGCCCCGACTACTGGAAGGACGTGCATGTCTGCCCCCGACTACTGGAAGGGCGTGCATGTCTGCCCCGACTGCTGGAAGGTCGTGCATGTCTGCCCCCGACTGCTGGAAGGTCGTGCATGTCTGCCCCAGACTGTTGGAAGGTCGTGCTGTCTGCCCCGACTACTGGAAGATCGTGCATGTCTGCCGACTGCTGGAAGGTCGTGCAGGTCTGCCCGACTGCTGGAAGGGTGCATGTCCGCCCCCGACTGCTGGAAGGTCATGCATGTCTGCCCCTAACTGCTGGAAGGTCGTGCATGTCTGCCTTTGACAGTGTAAAAGACGAGCATCTGCTAACACTGAGGAAGAGAAGAAAGATTTCTCTTAAGACCTGACAGTGATGCAGTTTTTTCCCTGAAATAGATACTGTACAGACATAATGCCAACCAACCGAGATATAGGGAGATACAGTGCATTTCCTCACGCAGAGATGGAGAGATAAATGTATTCCCTCACGTAGAGATGGTGAGATAAATGTATTCCCTCACGTAGAGATGGAGAGATAAATGCATTCCATCACGTACAGATGGTGAGAAATGTATTCCCTCAAGTAGAGATGGAGAGATAAATGTTCTCACGTAGAGATGGAGATAAATGCATTCCATCACGTACAGATGGTGAGAAATGTATTCCCTCAAGTAGAGATGGAGAGATAAATGTATTCCCTCACGTAGAGATGGAGAGATAAATGTATTCCCTCACGTAGAGATGGTGAGATACAACTCCAGCACAACTGACATCATATACCATCTTTCTCCTGACGCTGGGGGATGGGCCTCACGACAGAGGAAAAAAATAATCCCATTTGTGGAGAGACCGAGACCCTCAATTTGAAGATAAGATAGAGATATTCCTCTTAATGACGAGACAAAGATGCTCCACTAATGAGGGCACAGTATTAGTCCTGATTGGGAACACAAAAATCTCCTCTGATGTTGGGAAAATTTTCATTACTCAGGTTGACAGACAGACGAACTCGTTCAGGTAGGGAGGGGTGAGTCGGGCGGAGTCAGGAGGCAGGGGAGTCAGGGAGGGCGGAGTCAGGGAGGGCAGGGGAGTCAGGGAGGGCAGGGGAGTCAGGAGGGCAGGGAGTCAGGAGGGCAGGGAGTCGGGAGGGCAGGGGAGTCGGGAGGGCAGAGTCAGGAGGGCAGGAGTCGGGAGGGCGGGAGTCGGGAGGGAGGGGGAGTCAGGAGGGAGTGGGGAGGGAGGGAGTGGGGAGGGGGAGTGGGGAGGAGGGGAGTGGGGAGGGAGGGAGTAGGAGGAGGGAGTCGGGAGGGAGGGGAGTCGGGAGGGAGGGGGAGTCAGGAGGAGGGGGAGTCAGGAGGAGGAGTCAGGAGGAGGGAGTCAGGGAGGAGGGAGTCAGGAGGGAGGGGGCAGGAGGAGGGGGAGTCAGGAGGAGGGAGTCGGGAGGAGGAGTCAGGAGGAGGAGTCAGGAGGGGGAGTCAGGAGGGGGAGTCGGGAGGGAGGGGGAGTCAGGAGGGGTGGGAGGGAGTCAGGGAGGGTGGGAGGGGAGTCAGGAGGGTGGGGGAGTCAGGAGGGAGTGGGGGGGAGTCAGGAGGGTGGGGGGTCAGGAGGGGTGGGGGGAGTCGGGAGGGGTGGGGGAGTCAGGAAGGGTGGGGGAGTCGGGAAGGGTGGGGAGTCAGGAAGAGGTGGGAGTCAGGGAAGGGTGGGGGAGTCGGGAAGGGTGGGGAGTCGGGAAGGGTGGGGGAGTCAGGGAAGGGTGGGGGAGTCAGGGGGAAGGGTGGGGGAGTCAGGAAGGGTGGGGAGTCGGGAAGGGTGGGGGAGTCTCGGGAAGGGTGGGGGAGTCGGGAAGGTGAGGGAGTCGGGAAGGGTGAGGGGAGTCAGGGAAGGGTGAGGGGGAGTCAGGAAAGGGTGAGGGAGTCAGGGAAGGGTGAGAGTCAGGAAGGGTGGGGAGTCAGGAAGGGTGAGGGGGAGTCAGGGAAGGGTGAGGGGAGTCAGGGAAGGGTGAGGGGAGTCGGGAAGGGTGGGGGGAGTCAGGGAAAGGGTGGGGGAGTCAGGAAGGTGGGGGAGTCGGGAAGGGTGGGGGGAGTCGGAAGGGTGGGGGAGTCGGGAAGGTGGGGAGTCCGGGAAGGGTGGGGGAGTCGGGAAGAGGTGGGGGAGTCAGGAAAAGGGTGGGGAGTCAGGAAAGGGTGGGGAGTCAGGGAAGGGTGGGGGAGTCAGGAAGAAGGGTGGGGAGTCAGGAAGGGTGGGGGGAGTCAGGAAGGGTGGGGGAGTCAGAGGAAGGGTGGGGGAGTCGGGAAGGGTGGGGGAGTCAGGGAGGGAGGGGTGGGGGGGGAGTCAGGGAAGGTTGGGGAGTCGGGAAGGGTGGGGGGAGTCAGGAGGAAGGGTGGGGGAGTCGGGAAGGGTGGGGGAGTCGGGAAGGGTGGGGGTGGGAAGGGTGGGGGAGTCAGGAAGGGTGGGGGAGTCGGGGAAGGGTGGGGGAGTCGGGAAGGGTGGGGGAGTCAGGGAAGGGTGGGGGAGTCAGGGAAGGGTGGGAGTCGGGAAGAGGGTGGGGAGTCAGGGAAGGGTGGGGGGAGTCAGGAAGGGGTGGGGGAGTCGGGAAGGGTGGGGGGAGTCAGGAAGGGAGGGAGTCGGGGAAGAGGGGAGTCAGGAAGGGGTGGGGAGTCGGGAAGGGTGGGGAGTCGGGGAGGGAGTCAGGGGAGGAGGGAGTCGGGGAGGGAGGGGAGTCAGGGGAGGGAGGGAGTCGGGAGAGGGGAGTCAGGAGGGAGGGAGTCAGGGGAGGGAGGGAGTCAGGAGGGAGAGGGAGTCAGGAGGGAGGGAGTCAGGAGGGAGGGAGTCAGGGAGGGAGGGAGTCGGGAGGGAGTCGGAAGGGGGAGTCGGGGGAGTCGGGGAGTCGGGGGAGTCGGGGAGTCGGGGAGTCAGGAGGCGAGTCAGGGGAGTCAGGGGAGTCAGCAGGGGAGTCAGGGGAGTCGGGGGAGTCGGGGGAGTCGGGGGAGTCGGGGGAGTCGGGGAGTCGGGGGAGTCGGGGGAGTCGGGGGGAGTCGGGGGTCGGGGAGTCGGGGAGGGCGGGGAGGGAGTCAGGCGGGGAGGCGGGGAGACGGAGTCGGGCGGGGAGGACGGAGTCAGGCGGGGAGGACGGAGTCGGGCAGGGGAAGGACAGAGTCAGGCAGGGGAGGACGGAGTCAGGCAGGAGACGGATCCAGGAGGCAGGGGAGGACGGAGTCGGGCGGGGAGGACGGAGTCAGGCAGGGGACGGAGTCAGGCGGGGAGGACAGGTCGGGCGGGGAGGACAGGTCAGGCAGGGGAGGACAGAGTCGGGCGGGGAGGACGGAGTCGGGCGGGGAGGACAGAGTCGGGCAGGGGAAGGACAGGTCGGGCAGGGGAGGACGAGTCGGGCGGGGAAGGACAGGAGTCGGGCAGGGGAGGACGGAGTCGGGCGGGGAACGGAGTCGGGCGGGGGAGGACGGAGTCGGGCGGGGGAGGACGGAGTCGGGCGGGGGAGGACGGAGTCGGGCGGGGGAGTCGGATGGTGGAGGGGGACAATCGATAGCGAGCCCCGCCGACCCCCACAATCACCACTTGTTGATTTACCGGCCTCCCTCACCCAGCCTTTCCTTACCCACCCAGCCTCCAGCACCCAGCCTCCAGCACCCAGCCACTCCTTCCCGCACCCAGACCCTCCCCTAGCCAGCCTCCCTCACCCAGCCAGCCAGCCTCCCTCTCCTCCATCCTCACCTTTTTTTCACCCAACCACCCACCTTCCCTCACACCTGACACACGATACACCTGTGTTGACGTGTACAGGAAGATGTCTGTATCTGTATTGACATGCACAAAAATGACCGAACCATCTTATTCTAGCCTGACTTCATAGCCTGAACTAACCTACCCTAACTAACACAAACCTAACTTACCCTAACCTACCTTCATGTAGCATAGCAAACCCTAGCCCTAACTATGGTACCTGTAACATCATGAGCCACTTAAGAGGACTCCCATTAATCCTTTTACCATGGCGGCTGTGATGATACTGTAGGGAAACCTTCAATAAACGGCACACCAGCACCAACTGTTGTTGCTCAGACTCGTACAACAGTGTGTGGCCACGCATGACTGTCCCCCGGCACGTACAACAGCGTGTGGCCACGACTGACTGTTCCCGGGCACGTACAACAGTGTGTGGCCACGCATGACTGACCCCGGGTACGTACAACAGTGTGTGGCCACGCATGACTGTCCCCGGGCACTTACAACAGTGTGGCCACGAATGACTGTCCCCGGGCACGTACAACAGTGTGTGGCCACGAATGACTGTCCCCGGGCACGGACGGTCGTGTCTGAGAGGTACCTGCCCCTTTAATTCGGCTAAGTAACGCCCCCAGCTGGAGTCGGAGTCGTATAATAGTGGTAGTAGTTCCTTACCAGTGGTGACCTGTGGTGGTGGTGATGGTGATGGTATTGGGGTCGTTACCGTACCCATTATGATGGTAGACCATCTGAGGGCACCACCATTACAACACCACAAAGCCTGGAGCACAACACACGGCTCACTCCACCACCACCAGACACCCGGTGACTCCCTGCCTACTCTATTAAACAGCATACAACAAATCCCAGCCCTAAATACATGCAACCACCTCTCCCATAACTACCATACAACTCAATCCCAATCACATACTGTACACCACGACACCACTCACAATACACACACACACACACACCTGACCTTCCCTACATCAAAACGGTGGGCAGGGGTGGACGGGAAAGACGGGTGTTACATGAGGGTCCTGCAGGCATCGATGGAGCGGCCAGAGGGGCCGAAAGGGGGAAGTCCCGGCACCCCCCTCTGTCTGTTTCACAGAGGTTCGTACGGTGCATATAACTTGTAAGTGAAGACGTAAAACTGAACGCAACTACTGGACTTTCAACTAAAGGACGAATGTGACTTTTGTATTGAGACAATGTTAGGTAGATAAGTTCATCTGACAATATATAAGAGAAAACTAATGAACAGAATCTGTGTACATTATTTTAGTACGGCGCTGAGTGAACACATCCAATTAAACTACAGTAGTCTCAGTATAACGTTGTTGCCGTGTTCGGAGTCTTGATTATTTTTGCCAAGTCAAATAACTACTTTCATTCTTACATTTTTAGTTACGAGGAATATTTATCGTACGAATGTTTGTAAGGCAGAGCCCACGACCTTAGTGAAGGTCTGGGCCAGGACACTAAACTAAGGTAGGTGGGCGTCGCTGTACTGCAGGGTACAGCGCCTACTGCTCTGTATCGTCGTTAATGACAGCATTACTGTATATCAGCCATTCCTGACTTACTGATCAGCTTTGCTTCTCTTAAAAGTTGTGCTTTAGAGCAAATTTCACCTGTAAATATTTGTATAAAACTATCACTTTCTATTTCCTTAACATTATTTACCCTCCATGTCACACCTGTTAAGTTTTCTGTAGGACACACCAGCAGAAAACATATGTTACAACAGTTATAAAGATCTCTATTCGGGCCACCCCCTGTGCTATGTAGGTAAAAGCTTGCTAGTGAATAAGTGAACATACTACACACACAGACAACGTCAGCTAGAAAAGGTACAGAAAAGGGCCTGCAGAATCATACTCGGCGCAGAATACTGCGGCTACACCAACGCTCTCTCCACCCTGGAAATGCCATCCCTCATTGACCTCCACCACCAAGCACTGGAAAGGTTCGGCAGTGGACTACTGCACCACCCTCGTCATCGTCCCCTCCTGCCCCCCACCCAACTCGCGCAGTCCGCCACTACAACAAAATACAGCCCACAAGAGCCCGCACCGATAGATATAAGAACAGCACCATCCCATCTATTGTTAAAATAATAAACAACTCCTGATTTATGTACTGTACAGCCCTGTAAATGTACTCAATGCATATTATATCATTATGTCTAAATCAAATGTAAGTCTGTATATTTTCAGCCACTGGCTGCAACTCTATTAATAAACCGTTTATTATTATTATTATTACTACACAAGCACACGTACGTTTCCCTGGGGATAACTTTATACACTCTGAATATAATGGTGTACCCAGCGTGGGTCGCCTTGAGAAAGTTTTTTTAGAAGGGACAACTGCTTGTGAGAGTTCTTCAGGATGGGTTTCCGATACATTACGACTGAGGACATCCACTTGTAGGGTCGTATCTCCAAAAGAAAAATATGAAGATTTAGAAATAGTTTTAACTATCAGGAGTTCCCTGCTGATGATTATGGTAAAAAAATTATGTTAACAAAACTAAGAAAAATAATGTATAGATAATCCATACAGTTGAGTTTAATATGGTCTCAGTAAACAAACTCAACACAGACCGGCTGAAGGAGGAGATAGCCGGAACATAAACAAGCCGAGTGGTTCACACACCATTCATTATCTCGGCACACTGGTATGCTCGACGCAACACAAATATCTCTCTCCATTATGCTAAGTAAAATACAGATAAAAGTTAACCATAACTCGCCAAAGTATTTTTCTTGCTCGACCAAACATATGTTTAGACAACTCACGATTGTGTCATCAAACGAAGTTATTTTTGGCTTAAAAAATAAAGTACAATAACTGAATTAAAAAGCAAATGCAGTACCTAAGGTTTCAGAAGATAAAAAAATTCCGGACTACGATTTTGAACGTAATGGCTGGACTGTGTCAGACTTTGAACTCCTCGCCAAGGGAATTTTCTTAACAAGCTCCATTGTACAACATAGCAGGAGCGAGCGTCTTGTGAGGGAGGAGGAGGAGGAGGGGGGGGGGGAGGTGTTAACACTGTCAGCCGTCGTGACGTAAATCATGACAACTATTTAACTCGATCAACAATAGTGGGTCTCTTATGATATAAAATACCACCCACACACACACACACCCCTCGCACCCTCGGGGGTGGAAGGAAAATTTTATTCCACGCGTGATTATTATTCCAAGAAAAGCGGTAAATTCCGGATGACAGCACACGATACTAATACATCTACACCAGCCAGACACTACGTGAGGGTGTGGGGGCAACAGCCAAGTTACGTCCTAATAATTATGACAAATATAAAATGTTTAGCCAGACACCTATACGAGACAAATACTTTAGCTGGGAAATTAAACCGTGTAGTCAGATATCGTCAGGACTACAGCACTCTAAACAAACTTCTGTCAGACACCGTCACGACTGTTGAAACAAATTGTTCAGCCAGAAAATTCACATATTTAAAAATTACACGCTAACTGTACATGGCTGAGCCTTCCGGGAGTTGCAGCTCTCTTGAAAAGGACACTTTAGAATTCTGTTTAAACACTATCGTACGTAAAAACAATTGCAGAAGTATTAAGTTACTCGAGATACGACACCTGACACTTGGTGACGTAGATGTAGTGAATCAGTATCAGAATGGCAGTCTTGTTGAGTATTGTGTAAGCGCTGGTCGGTTGGCGTGGTTGTTATTAGTGCCGGTATATTTTTCACCTTTATCAGTCCACTCTAAGTCAAGTCATTGAATTTACAATTACATTTCTCATTATATAATTCAAGTCACACTAACATGCTAGGTTCACTCCACATGAGCTTCAAAGACAAGCAACTAGTTAGAAGACTTCACCAGGACACGAATTTATTTTGCAAATTTGATGACCACCAGACTAGGGAGGTCAGTAATTTGATCAGTGAAAGATACCTGCATAATACAGTTCAATTTAAATCTTATCCACTTCTTCGTAGATCCTTTTAAAAATCTTAAGTCTTCAACTGTTCCTTTTCCTTGCAATTACTAATCAATATCTCAGTCCTTCGTAATATATTCGTTCACAGTCAACATGTAATCCTCACCTCTGGCAATAAATCTAGTTTTGTAATTAGCCGAAGGTTGTTTGTTTTTGTTCTAAAATCTTTCCGATTCACAGGCGGAGAACTGCTGCGCCACGCACTCCTGTCACCAACTTCTTCTGTTGGTCGAATAAAGGAATTATGACCAAACTTTGTTGGAGTATTACTTGGGTAAGAAAGAAAAGTACGCTCGGCTTTAAATGTAGTATATTGGCTGCAGCGTGCTGCCTGGGTGAGGAGATTTTTATCTAATTTTTCCTTCTAAAGAGCAGTTTGTTTTTTAAGGCTTTGATAAGGAGTAATATCCGCGCAACTGAGCACTGATCGCGTTTCTAGGATGGTGATTTAAGAGGTCATAAAGTGGAGTTCGTCACGCATCTGGTTGAATTTCAGGCGGTGGACACAGAACTGGCCCGTCCCTGGAAGACATCCAACCCTTTCTCTTCTTCCCTCAAGACTGTGTTCCCTTACTGGAGTTTCACGTGAGGAATTTTCTTGATGAATGGGACTCTCTGAAAAGGTTCGGAAGAGATGGGACAGTTTTGCAGTTTTCTCGATCGACAAACATTATCTCAGTGGATTTTTTTCGCTCGCGAGGATATATTAAGCATACTGACCATTAAACTTAATAACGACAACAGGTGCCACAATAACGCTAAAACAGTTGATACACACCTGGAGAGGAAGAGTATTGTATATGCCACCAACGATACTCGTGAGGAAATGTATTGAATGTTGAAGAGCTCAAACGTATGTACTGTCCGACCATTTGTTCCTAATCCATTAAGGTACAGTAGTTATGAAGATCTACATAGTGTCCATTTTCCTGAATGATTTTGCATTTTTTCGTCAGGCATTCCAGAGGTAATTCTGTCCTCAACGCCAAGCTGATTTGAAAACAATTGAAAACTGATCCATATTTTGCGTAATGGGGGCTTGGGGCTCGGCGGTTCCCAATAAATAACTATGTTAACAGTGATAACCCTCTGGTATGTTCTTCTACCACCGTGTTACTTGTACTATTCCAGATGATACTAAATGTTACACAAAACTTCTTCGAGATATATATATATATATATATATATATATATATATATATATATATATATATATATATATCAGGTTCCTTCAAGAGAGCTCAGGCTCTCCACTGGCTCAGCTATGTCGATAAATTAAGCGAGATAGTAGTGACTAGTAACGATGTTAGTAAGCAAAAAGACAAACTAAAGCCTAATAAGTCACCTGGTCCCGAGGAGATATTTGCCAGAGTATTAAAGGAATGTAAGGAAGAGCTTAGTATGCCCTTAGCAAAGTTGTTTAACATGTCCTTAAAAACGGGTGTAGTACCAGAATCCTGGCGGATAGTGAACGTAATACCGATTTTCAAGAAGGGAGATAGATCACTATCCTCTAACTACTGACCAATCAGTCTAACATCAATTGTAGGCAAATTACTGGAAGCAATCATTTCAAACTCTATTCGAAATCACCTGCGGAGAAGCACAAGTTGATCAATGATTTCCAACGTGGCTTCACATGCGGGCGTTCATGTCTAACGAATCTATTAACGTTCTTTTCATCTGTTTTCGAATCAGTGGACGAGGGGCACAATTATGTTGTGGTATATCTCGACTTTAGCAAAGCCTTCGACTGAGTCCCCCACGAAAGACTAACAAGAAAAGTGGAGGCTCCTAGCATTAAAGGAGATATTCTAAAATGGATTAGGGCATGGTTACAGGGCAGGAAACAGCGAGTGAGCATTAACAAAACTATATCCCATTGGAGCAACGTCACTAGTGGAGTTCCCCAAGGCTCAGTACTCGGACCATTATTATTTATTATATACAGACATCGGCGTAGACAGCAACATAAGTAAATTTGCTGATGACACCAAAACAGGGCGTGTAAATTAGGCCAATTGCAAGAACAGTCGTGGGGTGTACGACGCTATTTACGATGACCTTCTTGCCCTGATCTTGTTTCAGGAATACCACCCTTTTGAAGCTCTGGAGAGATCTAGAAGTTTCGATATTTTGAGTACAGCACTAGCTAATAATTCCCACCAGGAAACTTGTTTCGAGACTCCTCCAAAGCTTCGAAAAGTGAAGAATTCCATGTGTTAAAGGCGATATTGCTGAAAAGACACCAGGGCAAGGTCATCGTAAATGGCGCCGTACACCCCATAACCGTTCTTGCAAATCTGACGATGACTCCGCAAAACTACAGGAAGATCTAAAAAAAAATTTGAATGGTCTGAAAAATGGCAGACGAGTTTCAATGTGGACAAATGTAAAGTACTCGGTATAAGAGATGTAAACAAGGAAACCAGATACCAGATGAACAATGATGTTATTCAGAAATACGACTGAGAAAGATTTAGGAGTAACGATATGTAGGAATCTTAAGCCAAGTAAACAATGTGTATTTGCTCGAAACAAGGCTCATAGAGTACTTGGGTTCATACAAAGAGTGTTAGTTACAAGACTAGCGAGGTCATCTTAAAACTATATCTTGCGCTTGTGCGACCCCACTTGGATTACGCAGTGCAATTCTGGTCACCGTATTACAGAATGGATATAGAATCCTTGGAAAGAATTCAGAGGAGAATGACAAGACTAATCCCGGGCATTAGGAACCTTGAGTACAGAGACGGGTTAAAACTTCTTAATTTGCACTCCCTCGAGAGACGCACAGTGAGAGGCGATATGATCGAGGTGTATAAGTGGATGTCAGGGCTGAACAAAGGGGACATTACAAAGGTACTCAAACTATCCAACCAGGAGCGAACTCGTAACAATGGTTTTAAACTAGACAAATTTAGATTTAGGCGCGAGATAGGTAAACATTGGTTTGGAAATAGTGTAGTGGATGAATGGAACAAGTTCCCAAACATCATCATTAGCTCGAATACGCTGGATAGCTTCAAACATAGGTTGGATGGATATATGAGCAATAGGAGTTGGGTGTAAATGGGACTGCCCAGTATGGGCCAATAGGACTGCTGCAGTTTCCTCCATTCTTATGTTCTTATATTATTATCGACTCTGTATTCTGCATTTTTCTGGCTAAATAAACTGTGTCAATGACACAGGCAAAACTGGATTGAATTAGTTTATTTTTCTAGAGACGTTGTTTGGATGATAGGAAGAAAATATAAACGCCAATACACAGGTTGTAAGGTAAGGTTGGGTTGAACTTATATGCTTTCTGGTGTCTTTTGATGTGGTTTGAACGATTCTGACCTGCTTCCAAATAGGTGGATGACAAACGATAATTTTACCTATACATCATAATAAATCAGTCCCTTTGTTATTAGCCGAAGACTTAATATGAATTCATTTAAGGAAATGGCTGAAATACTGATGGGGGTAAAATTATAGTTTCGGTCTTCCCTGTATTTAGATATCCAGACTAATCTAACCAATCCTAACTTAACCTAACCAACATGATCTAACAATGTAACCTAATCTAACTTATATCTAACCTATATCTAACCTAACCGGCAGAAGACCCCCCCCCCCCTAAAATTCTCTGGATGACAAACGATACCACCACCTTGACGTGTGCCAAAGTGTCGGGACAATTTTCCGCTAATGCCATAATATCAAAGAGCACGTAAATCACCGTAACTCAACTCTGGTAATACTGACCGATAGTTGCCCGCGTTCACTAGCAACTTGAGGAAATTTTTATATATTAGATAAATGATTTCTTACCTCATGAAAAAAAATTGGGAAGGAATAATTGTTTCTAATATAACTTCTATCTATACCTCCCAATTTAAAGAGGATTTTAATGAGGCAAGGAAGCATTCATCTTTCATAGAAAAAGTGGACTAAGTTGCTGATTACCGTGCAAACTGTTTTCCAGTATTACCTTTTATCTTAGTAAAAAAAAAAGTAATTCACCATAATGTTACATTACTGTACGTTACGTTAAGCATCCTGGTATTCAACATCTCCAAGAGTGGTTATACTGTATATTGAACGATAACCCAACATTTTTTACGACTGTTGGTAATGTTAGTTAAAACAATATTCCGAATGTAAAACACTAACATCCTTATAAACACATTAAGTTCCCTGACTTTGGCTTCCCGTTACCAGGAGGAGTTATAGTCACGACATAAACGTGAAAAGCCGAAAATTGGAAACATTAATTAACTACTAGCACTTACCTGTTATTCTCTCGACTCCTCTTGGTCCTAATGTTCTCACTTTCAGAACCTTCATGATGCAGGGTAAATGTTTTTGTCCCTCACGATCTGATGCAAATAAGGCACACGGAGATGGAACAAACGCCTGACCTTACACCAACAACGAGTAAACAGCACAAGGAATGAATGACACTGAGCACTGGTCTGCATGTGGGGCCCGGGCCGGGGTTGTCCGGTGCCCCTGACGGTGAGTTTTGTAACTTGGTTGACAACTGTTGACTTCCTGCCACCTCCCAAGACATCCTTAATAAAACGGTGTAAATAGTGTAAATTTGGAAACTATACACAGTATTGTACTGTAATAAAAACAGTATTTAAAAGCCTCTGAAACATTGGTAACACCTGTCGTTGTTGTTGTTATAATGTCATAACTGCGCTTCAACAACGAAGGTCTTTAAGCGCATAGCAAGGTTAGTAATACACTGGTCCAACAACATTAAAAAAAGTATATGAGAGATAGAACTCTCTGTTAACTAACACCAAGTGCTTAACAAGATTGTTCTAAACGCCATTCAGTAACTATAGGTTCATGTACAGTGACACGTCTTTTTGTGCGTAATTTCAAAGGAAAATAGTTTATTTGCTCATAATAATGCATTCCGTATTTCTTTATTTTCACACAGCGACTGGATAATAGCGTTAGTAACTACCACAAATTAGTGAATATTTCAGGCAGCAATAATTTTAGTGTAACTTGCCATAAACTTTTAGATGAAAAGTAAAATAGCAACGAACAGTAATTCCGAATTTCTAAATGAAATTTCTCACAGAAACCAGTTAAAACTATTATATATAATGTCTTGTTACGTAAGAATGCAGAAAGACACTCATGCTTATTAACAAGACAATGAATGACACTAAGGGCTACACGTTATCAAAATATCGTTGGTAATGTTTGTCCAAATTGGAGGACGCTTACGTGTTATGAGGAGCATTTCTGACGTTTGGGCCGACTGGTTACACCCACATCCCCGTCTGTAACTCTGGATAAGATAATTCAATCGTGTTCTCGTCATAAGGATTAAGCTACTTATCTCTTTTAACAATGTCTAGCGTCTCGGGTTGGCTTAACAGTAAGACAGTATCATATACTTACTTGGTCATTTATTACTGTAATAGTCTCCAATAGGAAACAAAATAGGATCTATTTATTACCTATTCTATTTGCACTGGAAGCAGCAAAATAGCCCTTTGTACTAAGTGCTGGGTGGAGATGACTACTGATCACCGCCCCACCTGCCAATGTACACAGTAACATTTAAACCCTGTTGGGGTTATGTATTTTTGTGACCATATTTATATGAGAGTAAGGTGTTATAAATTTGATACTCCGTAGCATCGTGGTCATGATACTACGTGTTACGGTTATGAACTTATGATACTCCGTATTACGGTCATGATACGGTAAATATCTCCATTTTACAATATTATTTTTCTACACTAATACAATCAACCTCGAACACAGGGTTTTCGTAAAGGCGCTGAAGACACCAAAAATCTCTCTTCACAGAAGAATTGCAGCAAAATCTGTCATTTTATTACCCTCATTTTCTTTTCATTAATTACGACAGTAAAATGTTGTTTCTGTTTGCGTTATAAAATGGCCAATTTTATTGTCAATTGCAAAGTGGAAATTTTCCACTGCCAGACGTAGTAAAAAAATATTCTCTAGTTTTATGTTTTATGGGAAAAATAGTTTATTTGAAAAATAGTCATAACTGTTTTATGGTAAAGGTTTGTATTGTATTTTTGCATCGAGAAAAATAGTGTTATGGTTTATAAAATAAAACTTGATTACCAACAGTTCCGGAAACTACTATACAGTATGTACTGAGGTTAGCTGTTGGTTGAGTCTATGGTGTGAATCACGGGTCAAGGATGGTGACCCGTTTCCAACTGTGCAACTAATTAGCAACTAATTGTGGATCTTTTATTATGGAGACGGGCACGTGAGTGAGGCAGCCAGAGCAACACGCTCGTACACCCCTGGAGACCTTAACTGAGCTGAACCGGAGTTGAAACATCGTGTGACTGGTAAACCTGCCGGAATATGGCGCCTTTTAACTGACTCGATAACGGAACTGAGATCCCCGTGATGAAAAAGGCTGATCAACTACACCAAGTTAGCCTAGATATATGATAATCCGTCTTGTGTTTTATGACTACTAGAATACTACAGTCGTTGTACGAGTTTAAACTGGTTCTAGTGCAAGATTAAAGTGATAATTATAACGATGATAAAATACACGGCTTTTCAGTAAGTCTGCTCCACTGCCAAGGTCACTACTACAGCAGCCACCTCAAACAACACAACAACCACCATACCTTTATCGTAGCACAACACTGAGTATTAATACCTTATGTTCCTCCGTTCCTGTCTGATGGTATCTTGGTATTACTCACCTGAAAAAAATACAAACAACACGTTATTAGAAATTATGAACAGGATGACGGATAGCTTGTACAGGTACAGTCACTCAAAAAATCTATCTCTACTGGGGGTGATCGATCATTTTCAGAATGAACACTGCTACTCCTGTTGTCTCGGTAGGGTTGCCAAAATGCTTCGTCCGTTGTATCATATTTTTTCAACACAATTTTGTATAGATCATTTTTTTGAGTGACTGCATAATACTTCTTGTGTCTACATGTTTCCTATTTACGTATAAATCCTAAAAGAATGTCAGGTGATGGCCCCTGAGGCACACAAAGTAGTAATAAGGAACATTATTTTAATTTAGGCAGAGCTCACATTTTACTGCTGGCGAGCTGAAACTTAAAGAACATCACTTTTTTTAGGCTGGAACTTTATTTATTAACACTTTGCTAACATAGAAGTAAAAACAATCGCATCCCAAGAAGATTAGCCCCTAAGCTTATTTACATCAGGTATTTACATCAGGTGAAAAAAGTTAGGAGGGCTAATTCTCTTGTGATCCAAAATGTCGTATCTTGATGACCATAAGATAATTTGACAAATATTAGACCAAATACAACTTTAAACATTGATATTAATGTGACGGTAATAGTAATTGATTAAGATCCCAACAACACACAGTTTAAAATATCATCTCGCTGGAGTAAATATATCGAGAGTATGCTATCAAATTAATTTACTCCAGCGTTGGGTTTATATCAGACGCCGAGAAAATCAGTTTTTCTGTTTACATTTCGAATTTACTGCGTTGCGTCAGCCGAGTGTTACGCCTTTCATGACCTGGGTGATGGATGCTGGATGTTTTATATGTGGGGGGGGGGGAACTTAGCTCACCCAATGAACCAAACCTAACCTAACCTAATCAACCTAACCTAATCAAACTAATCTAATCTACCTATTCTATTCTAACCTAACCTAACCTATCTCACCTAACCTCACCTCACCTAACTTAATCTATCCTAACCTAACCCAATCTTACCTATCCTAATCTAACCTAACCTAAACGAACCTGTCTCCGGAGTAACCCTTGTCTTTGTTATTGACCTGACTTGGATAAATTCTACCTCTTGGTTGACTGACTTCCGGATGAGCTGCTCTAAGCTGATGTGGCTCTCGAACGCTGTAATTGCTGTCTGTAATGAACACTCAGATACTTGCTCTCAGCTTGATGCGTTCTCCTGCGTCTGTGAATCAGTGTTAACTCCTTTTCCTCCTCATCCTCCTCCTTCGGATCTCCCTCCTCTTCCTCCTGGTTCTCCTCCTTCCTGTCGTCGTCCTCCTCTTCTTGGACCTCATACACCTCCTTCTTTTCCTCCACATTTTCTTCTTCCTCCTCCTCCTCCTTCTGATCTTCCTATTGGTTCTCCTCCTCCCCGTCGTCCTCCTCTTCCTTGTCCTCGTACAACTTTTTTCCCCCCCTCCACATTTTCTTCTTCCTCCTCCTATTTGTTCTTTCTCCTTACCCACCACCTCCTTCCCCAACCAACGTGTACCACAAAAGTATCCCAGTCGTCGTGTATGTCTTGTGATTTATGGAAAAACCTTGTGGTTAACTCTGCAAATCCCAAAGCAACGTGTTTGTAGCGGACCATCATAGCTACCTCTCTCCTCAGCTACACCAACTATTAATTTTGAATTTGGTGGTCAAAAACTATGTTTGTTTTCCATTAGCGTTGGATGCCACTACAGAACGCACCAAGTTAATTTTTTTAAGACATTTTAAAGCATCTTAATTCTTACTCCTCGGTATTTCATCATGTGTATAAAACATAGACATTTCCTAAAACATATTCCTTTGAATACAATTAATAGTTTACTGTGTTAATTAACTCCACCTTTGATTCCCAATTATCAATCATTTATTATGGAAACGTGAGTAACTTTTCTGCATTTTCTTTTTCGTCTGCATCAACAACTATACACATTACCCACACAATCACTCTCTCACAGACGGAGAATTGTTTTGACCGACTGACTCGCTAATGGGGAAAACCTGATTTCCATGTTAGCGCAGTAACTCTTCTTGACCTGATTATGATATGATTTTGAAAATTTGAGGTCAGCCTCCAGGTCTAGTTTTGTTTTCGGTGTTAATGTTGAAGCTTTCTGACAGAACAAAAAAGTCTAAATTTAGCCTCAGTGTAAGATTCTTTGGAAAAATCACCATGGTGCCTGAACAACAAGTACAACAAAAACACTAATATGAGGTGACATAAATTTGCTTCACTTGTAACCTCAAAAAATAAATACCTTTTTACCCTCAAAGAAATAAGAAATTAAATATATACAATTTAAGACCAGACCATTACACTACACTCTACTGTTACTGCCAGAGGTCTATATCTGCTAAACTTACATTATAATTAAAAACTAATGCTGCACTTAGTATGATTAATCCACATTACTCGTATGGTAGTTTGTATTGTACTCAAAAATTATCTGCAACGATATGACTGAAATGATAAACAGCTCTGTGTTATTAATGGAGATAATTTAGTAATACAATGTGTGACTGACAGTCTATTTTTCCTTTTCACTCTCAACATTGACAGAAATATCAGGGTTTTTATTTCAGAAGCTTATAATATTTATATTTTTATTTAAGTAAAATGTGAAAAATAATCTGCGCATCTTTGTAAATATCACTTACAGACAAAGATGGAAACAGTGGTGGTAATTTTATCTCAGACTGTGGTGCCAAGGTTCAACGCCCTCTATAGCGAAGACCAGTATATAATCACATTCTTTATTTAGTAAGATGTAAAAAAAAAAAGAAAAAAGTATGAGCCTTGACAACATCCCCGGTGTTTACAAAGTGACACAGAATAATATCGGCCCTCGGTAAAAACAGCATAAACTAACTTCCCTGTGTCGGTGTTTATTTACATACTGACAACAACACACAGCTGACACCACCCCTCACAACCCCGCCCCTCACCCCCCGCCCCTCACCCCCCGCCCTCACCCCCCTGCCCCTCACCCCCGCCCTCACCCCCCGCCCCTCACCCCCCGCCCCTCACCCCCGCCCCCGCCCCTCCACCCCCGTCCAACATACCTTTACCTGCAGCTTTGATATATTTTGGGGGTAATATACTTGTAATAGATTCTCGTGAAGCTTTGAGCAGGTATAGTGATGTTATAGTCTCCTGACCTCATCCTGGTAGTATAATCCTTCACTATCATCATCACCCATCATCATCATCTTATTCAACCTTCATCATCATCCCTCACCACCATCATCACACCCCTTCACCATCATCACCGCTCTTCACCATCACCCCTCACCACCATCCACCACTATCACCCATCACCACCATCCACCACCATCACCCCTCACTATCATCATCATCACCCTTTATCATTTCCCTCACCATCAGACCGCTCGTTCTCTCGCTGACAAAACCCACTGATACCCTCACATAGTGTTACTTCTCCTACCTGTCCGTTATTTACCTTAATAGACTAGGTGGTGAGGGGAGTGGCAGGTGGTAAGGGGAGTGGCAGATGGTGAGGGGAGTGGCAGGTGGTGAGGGGAGTGGCAGGTGGTGAGGGAAGTGGTGGGTGGTGGTGAGGGGAGTGGCGGGTGGTGAGGGGAGTGGCAGGTGGTGAGTATGAAGTGAGATGAGAGTGAAGGGTAATGGGTGAAGAGGAACAGCGTAAGGTAAGGGACTGACGAGCAATGGTGTGGGTTAATGGTGTGGGTTCATGGTGTGGGTTAATGGTGTGGGTTAATGGTGTGGGTTCATGGTGTGGGTTCATGGTGTGGGTTCATGGTGTGGGTTAAGTGATCATGAGGTAAGGGGAAGATATTACAAATAATGGGGTGTAGGAGATATGTGTGTGTGTGTGTGTATGTGTGTGTGTGTGTGTGTGTGTGTGTGTGTTACAATACCAAAGATACAGCGTTTTTTTCTGAATCTTAATAATCTTGAAATAACATAATTAAATTTTCCTTACATGAAGTAATCAGACCTGAGTACAGGTGAGAGGAAAGCATACCCACGCTCTCGACCTGTGACCTAATATCCTAAAACTGTCTAAGGTTAGGTTAGGTTAGGTTAGGTTCACGTCCAATTCTGTCTGACACAAATAAAAACCATTTAAAGATACCCCTCCCTCCCTAGGTTCTTCACCTCTCTAGAATACGGTGGTATTAACTGAGAACTAATCCCAGCAGGTGAGTAGTAGGGCGCACCTGCCTCCCAGCCCACGTGAGGCAGCTGCTGGGGACAGGAACACGTTTATGCCTCTTATCACATTACTCTCTTATCTTAGTGACATGACCAACCATTAATTATATCATCGTGTAGGACTAATATATTATCTCCATTCTGCCGTGGGATACTGATGCTTCTCTCAATGTCAGAATTAACTCATTTTGATGGTGCTATTTGTCCACTATAAACTCTCCTGTGATGGTGATGTTGACTTTCACTATCATCAAACTGTCATGTGGTATTGTGGTAAGAGTCTGTCAATATGCGTTTATTTGAGGGTGACTTCACTTAACTTAACCTAACCTAACTTACCTAACCTAACCTAACCTAACCTAAACGTTCATTAAATGGTGATATTAATAAAAATTTCCCTACTCTTGTGATCATATTATCCACCAGCCATAGTCCCCGTACTGGTGACATCACAGCCTATCATCACCATGCTCCCACGACCCCCATCACGGTTTAAACATGACAGTGGTGCAGTGAGCGTCAGGGGAGGAGGAGGGTGGTGGTGAGCGCTGGTGACAAGTTGGGAGGCAGGAATCAGCTGAGAGCGGTTGCCAGTGAGTAAATAAGCAAGAAGGTTATAATATCAACACAGTTAATATCGTCGTTTACGACATTCTTCACAATCATATCGCTGGCTGTATATCTTCCCACAGGGCAGCTTATGAGTTTTGTTACAAGAAAATATTGCACTACCTTATAGTGAGCAAGTGAAGAAATACCTGGTGATTTTAAATTGACTACACGTCACATATTATTACTATTTCCTATGGTTCTTGGATCAAATTATATACAACGATAGACGTCGTTGTGTTTTAGGTGACAGCCTTAATGAAATAGCAAAGTGCACCTATGAAGGGCAAAGAAACATACATGAGGATGTGCCTTTCTGTCGGACCAACGAGAGTGAATGTATGTGTGTGTGTGTGTGTATGTGTGTGTGTTTGTAGCTCTCGGTGGCATGTAGAAAATTACATTTATATCAACCCTTGGTTAAAATCAATAGTCACAACATACACTAAAAAAAAAAAATACCGGTATATTAAAACATGAAACACATATATACAATTAAAGAAACTATTATGTAAAAATAACACAAACAAGATTAAATTCTCCAAACATCACTAAAAGGTCTCGTCTGGTGGCTTCACTTCCTGTACTAAACCACAACTTGTCTAAAAGAAAGGGAAGTTGACATCAACACACAGCTCGTGGTTGAGTGTTTTACAGCGGCGGTCTTTTGATTGGTTAAGATTAAAACACAAGATTGTAAAATGTAAGAAAAAAGCTGAAGTGAGAAACAGACAACAACAACAGGTGCATTAGTGGAGGAAGACTAGAAGAGGGTGATGGAGATGATAAGGAGAGGGAAGAAGAGGAAGAGGACAATGGAAAAGAACAAGGAAGTTACATAATAAAGACAGGGGGAGAAGATTGAAACGATGAAGATAACGAAAAAATAAATAAATAAATAAATCGAGAACTATGGAAGAAGAAAGAAAGGCAAGAGAAATAGATAACAAAAATAAATAAACTGGTGAAAGAAGCGGAAATAAGTACACTAAGGATGGAGGGCCTCTGGGGGATAGTGTTGTGTCAGGTAATATCCTCTACACATCACAATATATATTCTCGGGTTTCATATAAAAAAAAGGTTATTTCCAGGTTGTGGTGGCGTGAGTGACAGAGGTGCAAATCCGTCGACTCTGGGAAGATTTTCTTGTAACTGGGGAAAAGGTCTCTGTTCTACCTGCTATCACTCCCACTCCATTACTCTTTATTTTATTCGATTTTATTTGGAATATTAAGGACAGATGAAAAAAATACTGTAGTCTGGCTTCTTTATATAACACATAAGTCACCAGAAATCCCATAAGTCACCAGAAATCCCATAAGTCACCAGAAATCCCATAAGTAACCAGAAATCGCCACAAACCCCTTAACTTACACTTCAACTTATATCCTTCTCTTACACCTCTGACTGGAGTCATTAATAAATTCCCCTGAAATAGTTTCCAGTAACCTCGTCCTCTTCTTCAAACTATGACCTGTGTCTCACTCAGGCTTCCTAAAATCTATCATCCTTAAATTCCTTTCTCACTTACGTTTCTCACAATCTTTCTCTACATTTCTTCTCTATTTATGCTTCTCAGTATCTTTCTATCGACTATATGTTCCTTTTCTCTCTACGCTTCCCAGTATATTTCTATATGTTTCTTTCCTATTTATCCTTCCCAGTATCCTATCGCTTGTTTTCTCTTTGTTTACACAGCGTAGGAGCCTTGCCCTCGCCCTCACGTCTTCTTCTGGAGGGTCATCGTCGTCATCTCTCTCACGCATAGGAGTGTTTGATCCGCTCCCACCTAGACTAGAGTAAACACTGAACTAAAGTTTACGCCGCCAAACTTATGGGCTGAAAACACGCTTCCTCGAGGTGGTGTGAACACGAACACCACAGATGCACAAGTATTTCCTAAGAGAGAGAGTGATAACCATGATGCAGAACACTGGATGATAATTTCTCTTTTCTTCTCAAGCCGTGCACAGGAAGGCTCATAGGAAATTCCATAAGTAAAGCCATTTCCTCATGGAATTTGCCTCGTGATCTTCCGCTATTGCGTTCCTCCATGAGGCAGTTTCAGAGACAAAAATCCCCTTTTGGACCTTTTACCTGGTAACTTGGGATTATTTATCTTAGTTCAGGGTTCCATAGAGATTGCAGGGTTGTATTACCTGAGTGTCAGTAACATGGCACCATTGCCCAACACGGCCGTAACCACACTTGCCTCACACGACTTAAAGAAACCCCAACAACCCCTTGACTCTATTAATCCGTATATCCTTTTCCTCTCACTCTATCTAATTGCCTCCCTCTTCTTCCCTGTCTGCCTCTTTCCTCACATATAATTACATATACAGAGTGAGAGAGAGATTAATGAACGGCAGATGGGCAAGGCGTTAACCAGGGAGGAAATGATGCAACTTTGAAGACGTCGCTCACAGATCAAAATTAAGTTGGGAGACGGGCACCTCTCTAATACTTCGGGGGTTACAACATTCGTCTACTATCATGGGATTTTTTGCTGTTTAATATTGCTAGTACAGTACGTCTTACTCTCAGGTTCTTGTTATGTATGCAAACACTGACAAAATGGATAAGTGCTTTTCTCATGAACGTAACTGTAATTTCCCCAGACACTTTTGCTGTAAAAACAGAACAACAACACTACGACGCGTGTAAGCATCTCTGTTATAACTTGTCGTGCAAATATTTCCTGTTCCAGCAGCTGTGGCCCTACCGTCGCCAAATGTAGCATGTGGAGAGATGCTCTTCTACACCGAGTGGCTCTATGTTAAGGTAACTATAAGAGGGAACTGCAGTTAGAACCTACCTCACTTAACCCTGTCGCTGCCTCTCCACGCTTTATCATTTTATTCTGGATACGGCAGCTAACTACTGAGTATCTTCGTTTCATTTGACTTAAACAGCCAAATATGTTGATTTTTTGTGACTCCATCATCAAACAAAGAAGAAGCTCTGACGGGTGGTTTCTTGAAGCTCATTATTTTGGCTACATCCCAATCACAAGACAAAAACACAGGGTTAAACCAAGTCTGGAGAATCACAGCTGCGGGCCGCGCGTCTCAGCTGCTACAATACACTGGAAACTTCTAAACAACTTAACATTTGCACGAGTAATGGCAATTTTCTCGCAACATCGTCCATAAGCCTCTCCTTTCATTTTACCTAAGGGATTAGGTTAGGTTAGGTTAAAGTACGTTACGTAGGTTAGGATATATTAAAGTTAGGTTAGGTTAGTGTTGGGCTGGTTGGGTTTGGTCACCGTTACGGTGTATTACTCGTTCCAGGGAGTGCCATTAATCCCTTACTAGCAGTGACGGTGTAATTCTAGTGCCAAGGAGTGCCACCCATCCCTCACAACACTTTAACCTGGTTGTAAAATCCACCCCTGTATTTATTATCAGGCAACGATACCGTTGTTTACGCATGAGAGAGTTCATCTTATTTTCATCTTTCGTGTCGTGGTATTTTTCGTGCTGCTGGTGATGTTGTTTCCCTATTTTTATGATCATTTTCATTATGCTGTCACTTGCGGGTGAGTGTGTTGACGGTTTGTGTCAAGGGCCGCACTATTTACTCTCTTGATGACATGAGCAGAACAAACACCGCCGCGCGTCAGCTAACCTAATGATAAAAATGGCGGGAGGGGCTAAGTAGCGTCAGCCTTCTTCCAACACAAACACTCCCGCC
This sequence comes from Homarus americanus, assembly GCF_018991925.1. NCBI lineage: Eukaryota > Metazoa > Arthropoda > Malacostraca > Decapoda > Nephropidae > Homarus > Homarus americanus. The sequence goes on along the minus strand of NW_024732440.1, from coordinate 8,180,963 downwards.
TTCGCCCTCCCCCCACACACCGCTATTACTGCTCCTAATATTCTCCTGTATTTGAGCCTCACTACCTGCTGGTATATATCTATTCAGTCCATACGATATCAACCTGAACATAAGCTGCGCTCTCAGTTAAATAGTCTGTCGCGAAATACTAGATCTAATGATGCAGTTTCAGGTATATCAGGCGAGGTTGCTGTATTATACTCTCACATACAGACGTGTGTGTGTGTGTGTTTATGCGCAGTTTAAATTACGTTCATGAATGCTAATTTCACTTGCAAATGCTTCTCCCCAGCAGAATTAAGGAAACCATTTTCTCTAAGGAAACTGGTGCAACAAAACTCCCAAGAAAGAAATCCCAGGGAAAAGTTTTAATGACAGTTCCATCCAGTGATTGTGGTGGGTAGTTTGCTGAGTCTAACCCGTTAATTACTAGTAAAGAATGATACTCGACCAGCTGCTGCACGAGGGTCTTGTCGGCTGCCTTCTTTCTCACCACCAAAGTGAAGAACAAGACCAGAGCAAAGACAATTTCGCTTTAAGAATACGAACATAATTTTTTTCTTAATTTCTACTATTTTATTGTATTTTATTCTCTTCCTCCTTCATGTGGGGGTGGAATAGTGTGAGGTGGAACAGTGTGGGGTGGAACAGTGTGAGGTGGAACAGTGTGGGGTGGAACAGTGTGAGGTGGAACAGTGTGGGGTGGAAGTGAGGAGTGGAACAGTATGGGGGTGGTAGAATATGGAGTGGAACAGTGTGGGGTGGAACAATAATGGGTGAAACAGTGTGGAGTGGAACAGTGTGGGTAGAACAGTGTGAGGTGGAACAATATGGGGTGAAATAGTGTAGGGTGAAACAGTGTGGGGTAGAACAGTGTGGAGTGGAACAGTGTGGAGTGGAACAGTGTGGAGTGGAACAGTGTGGGGTGGAACAGTGTAGAGTGGAACATACTACAAGGAAATGATAAATAACCAGGAAAACAGTGTATAAATAACATGTAAAATAACTGATGAAGATTTAACCAACAAGTAGAAATGTCTAGGAATTCTTGCACATATCCTCGACTTACAAAGCACTATATAATCCCTTGTGTCATTCAACTTTGCTTTCATCAACTAAAAAACATAATTTATCCATAAGAAAACCATATATTTATTTCAGGAAGACCATTAAACTATACTTAATAGTTGACCGAATTTAACTTAATTAACTGGAATGTCTTTATCATTAGAATATACTTCACGACGTGCATCCTAACAGGTTAATTAAAGACAGGTAAGTATATTAAACGCGCGCACACACACACACACACACACACACACACGAATGAGAGTTGCTTCTGTTTACCTTGACCTGTTCTTATTTATAATTAATAAAAGAATTAAAGCAGATATATGTAAACTTTGTGGTGTTTGTAGACTGTGGAGCTCCCCAGGCGTGTCTGAAGCACTCGTGTCCGATCTGTTTACCCCAACCCCACCTTTCCTCCAGAGGCCCCCACGTCTTGTATTTATTTGTTGAATACTAAACTTATGCTGTTTCAGACTTCGTTGAGTATAACACGACTCATACATACATACAGTATATATGCAACCTTTTCTGATTTTACCCTGACTCATTTCAAAGCAGAGAAGTTAAAAGGTATCACGACCAAGACATTATCACTAATAACCATCTTCAGATAGATGTTCTTAAGAAAAAAAAATTGTTTATGCCAAGAACGCTGCATGTTGGCGGCTGTAAACCATCAGGAGACAGCGAGTAATAACACAAAAAGTAAAATAGACATAATGGAGTTGTGTCAAAACTACAAAAAATATACAGTAGAGGTGAGGCAAAAAAGGGACAGGTAATCAAACAGAAATAATACGCAGAAAAAATGGGAGAGATTACTGTGTGCAAGACGGTGTTATTTTAGAGCGTGTTGTGGACTGCCAAGTAGGGACCAGCCTTGTGAGTGTGGCCGCCAAGAACGCCAATAAGAGAGGAGCACCTCCCACCGTCTTCCTGCCGAAGCTGTCCCAGACAAGCATCTGTTGTTTTTGTAAACTTCCGGGATGGTAACAGTTTAAACCCACAACACATTTATATAATACAAGAGATTGTTTTCTTATACAAAAATAACACTACAGGTATATTATTTATATGTACAAACTGACTCCGAAACCTTGCAACAATGTAATTTTTTTTTCATTTAATACGAAAGCTTTCTCCCTCACACATGGGGCAGATTACATAAGAACACACACACTGAGCCATCCTAAGACTGACATAGCACACACTGGCACAATCTTCCCTTCCCTCCCCATAATTATGTGCATAGTGTTATGTAAATTACGTGAACAGGAGGGAGTTTTACATGACACAGGGAAGACGAAGTGCATGAGGGTGAGTTCCTTTATTGCTAAAACACTAGAAACTGATCCTCTGATATTGTCATGAGTGTAAATTTTGAATACTTACAAACCAAAAAAAAATTTATCGGCTTTGAATAATCTCGAGACCAGATGCCATGGGTCTAACTTTAAATAATGACTGTCAATTCCCTGGTTTAAAATCATTAAATTTTATATCGGTGTGGAAGGCCAAACAACACGTTCCTTATAACACACAAAACTCTACAATCGCCACTTGTTTAATCCGCCAGAATAAGGTTCACCTGATGACCGCTTTTAGACCGTCACAGACTGTCAAATTGCTGTGACTCTCTCGATAAAGCTAGCCTTTGGGACGTGGCCTTTATTAACGCTAAAGTCTGACTCTGGGTGCATTTGGCAGCCTTTGATAAAGCTGATACTTGATTGTTGGAAGGCTGACGTGAGGATAGGGGTAAAGGGTCAGATGTGAAGATGGTGAAGCCATGGGAAAAGTGCCATTTAGGAAGGCGATTTTGTGGCCCTTTTGTAAGGCTGATATGCAACTTTTGGTGGCACCAGGCTGATAAGAGAGTCTTGGTTAGGCCATTAAGAATGTGTTGTTAAGGATGCATCTTACTCACAACAAGGCTCCTGGCCACAACCCTGCTGAAAATAACTGTTGTAACAACAATGTTTGTCCTTCTGCTGAATATGAACAAACAAGTCATATTTGAACTACTAAAGCTGGGCATAACGATTAAAGTAAACATTATCCACGAACCTTTTACACAAACACACATACTTTACACGGACTGGAAACCATATACGCGTATGTTATTGATGTAAAGGTACTGGAAGCTAATTCCCTGTAAAACAAACCGTTTCCCCATTCCTTACGTAAGAATTAACAGGAAAACATTACCGTCTTGATATACAAATCCTACTATTGATATACGGAATATAAGTAGAGGTTAAGGTACACACGAGAGATCTTAACCCTTGGCCAAAACTATCTCTGGCGCTCCCTGAGTTTCCTCCTCACTTACAGTCTTTGCTTTGTGCTTCAGTCGCCCCGGAATCTCCTCCACCTTCTACCTGGTTCGCCATCAGACACACCTGCTGGTTCCTGCTGCTGAAGCGCCCAAACACATTCTTTAACATAAACACAAACAGAGAAATACGCGAGGGGAAACGGTGAAAGGAGGAGGAGGAAACACACAGAAAGACAAAATGTCGACGAGGAATTTGTGAGAAAAACAGAATAAAACTAAATGACTGTGGACGCCTTAAAAAAAAACATAGAAAGATTAAAATAAAATATATACAAAACGACGAATAAAAAATATATATCACTAACACATTCTCAACACCAAAATTTAATCTTCGCTAAAAAAAAATCTTGGTGTTGTGTACAAAAGGGTGAATTTTTAACCATATATCAACGATGAGACAAATTACCAGCCACTACCAACATGACTGATGAACCATAGAGAGATTCTGCTACATGATGAGCAGTTTCCTTGAAGCCACGCATCTGTACAGTCCAATCGTGGTAGGTGCTGTAGGAGGCTGCAGGACCACTGGTTCAGGAGGTGGGGATGTAAGGGGGAATGTTGGAGGAGTGGAGGGGGAGCGGGGGGTAGGTGGTCATGTGTGAGGGAGGAAGGGATGGAGGGAATGAGAGAGAGCCTGATTATGGTACGAGGGTGTAGGAAGACCTGAGGGAACTGTGTTAGGGATAAGAGGAAAAGAAGGAGGAAGAGGAGGAGGAGGAGGAAGAGGAGGAGGAGGAGGAGGAATGAGGGAGGAGGAGGAGGAGGAGGAAGAAGGAGGAGGAAGAGGAGGAATAGGAGGAGGAGGAGGAGGAGGAGGAGGGAGGAAGAGGAGGAATGAGGAGGAGGAGGAGGAGGAGGAGGAAGGAGGAGGAGGAGGAAGGAGAATAAGAGGAGGAGGAGGGAGGGAAGAAGGGAGGAGGTGCAGTATAAAGAGGAGGAGGGAGGAGGCCAACGCGGGTTCTTCTTCTGGGAAAGGAAGAACTTGTGTACCCTCATCTTTAGTCTTCACGAACCCTTGGTGGTGTTGATGAGGAGGGAGAAGGAAGAGGGGGGGAGAGAGAGAGAGAGAGAGAGAGAGAGAGAGAGTAGGATAATGACATAATGGACAGGAAATGAGGAGGAAGATGATAAGAAAAAGAAAATGAGCAGATAGACAGACAAACAGACAGATAGATAGATAGATAGATAGATTAAATAGATAGATTAGATAGATAGATAGATTAGACCCCTGACTGAAAAGCATAACCATGTCGATACGTTGCATAAATAGCTTTCAGACAACCTTTTTTTCACTTTCCCTTCTTACCCTCTTCTCTATTTCCTATCTTTCTGTTCTTCTACTCTTCCTCCCTCCCTGTTCATCTCTTTTTCGTCCTCCTTCCCCTCTTCTTTCTCTCCCATTCCCATCCTCCTTCCACCTCTATTTATTTAGGTTTAATTATATTTCCTTTTACCCCATTAATTAATCATTTATATAACCTGTATGTATGTATGTATGTATGTATGTATGTATGTATGTATGTATGTATGTATGTATGTATGTATGTATGTATGTACAGTATGTGTGTGTATATATGTATGTATGTATGTATGTATGTACTAATTAATTCTCTGGTGCTTTATTTGCCTGTTTTTGTATTGTGTGTATTTGTGTTTCTTTGTTATGCTTTTGGTGTTATTTTATTTACATGACAGGTGATGATGGTCATGTTATTACAGTAGTCAGTCTCCCCTACCCCCATGTGATGTCTCTCTCTCTCTCTCTCTCTCTCTCTCTCTCTCTCTCTCTCTCTCTCTCACTCTCTCTCTCTTCTTCATCCTTATCACCCACACCTCTCCTGCTTCTCCTCTCCCCTACCATCCTCCTCTTTCTCTCACTCCCTATTGCCTTCCTTCATTGCCCTTATTTCTCTCTTCCCTCACTCCCGCCTCCTTTCACCATCCTTACTCCCCACCTCCATCTCATTCCTTCATTCCCTCTCCTTCTTTTATCTATTTTCCTTTACCCATTCAGTATTTCTTCCCCTCGCCATTTTCACTTCTCCCTCCTCCCTCGATCACTCCCCCTCTCTCCCTTCTTCTCTCCCTCCTCCTCCCCACTCCACCTCCCTCCCTTTCCTCACTTCTCTCTTCCTTCTTTCCCTAATTAACCTCACTCTCCCCTTCCCTCACCACCCTCTTCCTTCCCATCGTCTCTCTCTCACCCCACTCCCCTCTCACCCTTCCCTCACCATCCTCACTCCCCTCTCTCACCCTTCCCTCACCATCCTCACTCCCCTCTCTCACCCTTCCCTCACCATCCTCACTCCCCTCTCTCCCCTTCCCCTCATCCTCCTCCCCTCTTCATCCCTCACCATCCTCCTCCCCTCTCCCCTTCCTCACCATCCTCACTCCCTATCTCACCCTTCCCCTCTCCTCCTCACTCCTTCTCCCACCCTTCCCTCACCATCCTCGCTCCCCTCTCCCACCCTCCCCTCCCACTCTACTTCCTGAACGCCTCACACAGGTACAAGGTGTTCTCCGCCGTTTTATAGACACTAATTTAAGACCTTGTGGGACTTCATCACTAAAAGTTTGGTGTCATCGTCCCCCCTCATTCTTCCTCCCATTTATCTCTGTGTCTTGTGACTTTTTGCTTTCGCTGAGAGAGAGAGAGAGAGAGAGAGAGAGAGAGAGAGAGAGAGAGAGAGAGAGAGAGTGTGTGTGTGTGTGTGCTGTGTTATACCCTAAGTGTGTCAGACTAAGTGTGGTGTGTCGTAGACCGAGTGTATTGTGTCGTAGACCGAGTGTGTTGTGTCGTAGAATGAGTGTGTTGTGTCGTAGACTGAGTATGCTGTGTCGTAGACTGAGTGTGTTGTGCCGTAGACTTAGTTGTTCTGCAGAGATATATTATTGAGATATTGGAAAAATAAGAACCAACTCGTTTTCTTGTATATAAAGTCTACCTCTGTCAGCTAAAAACATGAGGTGTGTTGCTTCATGTTTGGTGGTCCGAGGAAGATGTTGAGGCTCGCCACAACCATCCATCCTCATCCATCTGACGCTGGACATATTCAAGCCTCCTGGTGAGTGACGTGCAACTGAGAGTTACCCAACACACTTTCTTTGCATATACTTCAACTTTTCTCTTCTGTGTACACGCCGGGTCTAAATATTTTAACATCTCGAGTTTAATTAATGAGAAAGACAAAAATGAAAAGTAACGAAGGAAGCTATTTCATTATTTTGACATACAGGCAACTCAATATGGATCATTGAAAACAAGGAGAATAATCACTAGCTGACACACCACACTGCAAGACAACCTTGTATTGTCAGAGTCACATTACACATCCACAAACTGACAGTGTAACAACTATGTTTCCCTCATATATATATATATATATATATATATATATATATATATATATATATATATATATATATATATATATATATATATATATATATATATATATATCAAAGTAGTCTGTATGTGTGGCTTTAATTACTTGACAATCATTCCCACGTATTGCCAACGTGTCTTGGCGTGTTTGTGACCTGTGTCGACACGTTCATCACCACCCTCTAAGACAGTCACATTCTCGTTCTTTTCCTTAACCTCCCCTCATGTTTACACTACATTACTATATTAGCAATCTCTTACTTACATTACCTTTTCCACCCGACCTTCCTTGTTTCTCGCTAACATTGTCCATCTCTCCCTCCATTCTTGTCACTACCCCTCATGATTTTTGCCTCCATCCTCCTAACTCCCTTCATCATCACCATTCAGTTGCCCATTCGTCACCCTCTCATTCATCATCCCCTCACTCCCACCTACCCCCATCACCTCCTCCTCCTTTCTCTTCTTCCCCTTTCTCTCCCTCCCTTCCATCCTTCACACCACCGGTCATCTTAACCCCTGCTCCAGACACCGCCTCCTGGCCCACTGAGTCATCAGCTGGTCTTTCACTGTTGTAATATTGAACCCGCCGAGCCTGTGTGGAACTTCCTGGTAGGGGTCGCTGCTCCTCCCTCCCCTGCACCAACCCTTCACCCTCTTACCCACATGACGCCCCGGCCCGCCTCTCTCTTTTCTTTGTCTCTCAAGCCCTTAATTTAGTAATGCATAATATCAGCAAGGTTCGCCGTGTTCAGGGACTAACCTTGATGTGCCTGAACTCATGATCAAGGTAATCGCACCGTCTACTACTGTACCTCCTCGCCACCGGGAGTAAGGTTACTCAGAGAAGTGTCAGGTTGTTTCCTGTTCTCTGTCTGCCGTGGGAACAGTCTCCCTGGAGAACTTTCAGTTACTGTAACCTTTCAACCGTTGGATAACATTTTGCTGAGCTTTTCCCCGAATCAGAATGTGACATCTTGCCATGAAACTTATTTAGGTGTTATTCACTAATGACTTCTTGTTGTGTAACCTACATTAACCGCCTCATCAAAATATTAACGAAACACAATTTTTTTTCCCAACCTACAACACTACGACCGTCATCGTCATCGTGTCTACTCACTATAGTCTAAAACTAACTCAAGTACTTTATCTTCACATTACAGTATTACCAGAGATACATTAACTAGGTGGACGTCTTTTTTATTACACAGTGAGCAATCCTTCCTGACTGATTCACTGTGACAATAATGCCCCCCCCCCTCCTCTCCCCTCCCTTCCTCACACGTTGGTACCTGGTGTATAACTTTCTCGGCAGATTGACCCAGTACAACAATTTCCCCAGTATTAGCACCCAGTACAACAATTTCCACCAGCAGATAAACTTTAGTGTCCTGTCAACAACACTTGTTACCGTGAGTTTTCAAGATTAAGGTCACCGGTATCCGTGTACCGTGATCCCTGCTGGCCACGCCTTCCTCCCCTCACTCAGAACAATAACAATCGAGAGAAAATTTCGCGGAAGAGGCAGTTTTCCCGAGCTGTGAAGACGAACTGCAAATAGTGGCTGTTGACACGCCCTTCTCGACAACCACTCCACCGATGTTGTTCAAACGATACTCATGGCAATGTCTGTTAGGGGAATCTCTCTCTCTCTCTCTCTCTCTCTCCCATCCTACAAACACCGCCCCATCACCCCCTTCTCCACCCCCCTGGTACCCATCTCCTATCCCTAAGACGAGAGTGATGAATCACTAACCTTTTCAATATTACATTTTATCCATCAAACATTTACCAAGAGAGGGCAACAACACTGACCCGGGGCTTGGTGATCGATGACTTCGACCAACGTGTAAACCTCACCCACCCATCCACCCTCTCCCTTCACCACCCCCTCCCTCCCTCTCTCCCAGCCGCCCCTTCCTATACCCGGAAGTTAACAGGTCCATACCAGGAAGTTGCTTGGTTTAGGTTAGTAAGTTGTAACAGGGAGTTCATCTTGGTTCTGCCAAAGAAGTTAACATGATGTGAAAAGAAGTTAACTTCTATACAAAGACATTTACCTTTTGTTAACTTTCCAGTGAACCAGAGAGTCATTCTTTTGCTTTGAGAAGTTACCTTAAACACCTGAACCGGGAAGTAAATTTAACATGACCTTTCATAACCTTCCCTCTGCTAACATGAAATTCAACAGTTAGAAAGGCTGTACTGTAGAAGGTTGTAAATAAGTTGGTTGGTGACGCTAGTTTCGTTTTTAAGTATTTTGTCAGTAAAAATCATGTGAATATATTTTTTGCAAGATTTTGTCTGTTTTTACAAGAATTTTTTGTATGATTTTTTCTGCATGACTTGTGTTAGTTGGATGATTTTGTGTACGATTTTTTTTAAATGTTGTACATTTTTAATTATTTTCTACGATTTTTATTTATTTTAGGGGTTTCTATGTGAATTAAGAGAACAAATTACGGTTTTTAATAATTGCTAATAGCAATTTGCTAGGTTGGATTATATTAAAATATTTTAAGTTAGATTAGATTAAATTAGGTTAGGCTCAGTTAGGTTAAATGAGAATTCGGTTAAACTAGATTTGGTTAGGTTAGATTGAGTTAAGTTAGATTAGACTGGGTTAAATTAGGTTAGCTTAGGTTAGGTTAAGTTAAGTTATGTTAGATCGAGTTAGATTAGGTTAGGTTAGGTTAGGTCATAACCACCAAAACCACAACTTTTTGCATCATCACTGTAGGCTCCAATACCCTTCCCAGTTGTTACCCGGAAGTGAAGTTCCTAATGGCGTACCGAGATGCTCTAGTGCCATTAGATACACGCCTACATTTTTCACCCAACACTGTAAGCAACACTGATGTCGAAATGTTTTTACCATTACTCTAACCTAACCTAACCTAACCTAACCTAACCTAACTCGTGGGACAATTGGTCACATCAGGAGAAATACTACATCCCAGGATTTTGTTTTCCGTCGAGAAGTTGTTTGAAATGGAATTATTGTTGTTTACTTTTGGTCAATAATTCGATATTAAACGTTAACGATATTATGACTTTTTTTTTAAGCTGTGAAAGTTTTAAAATGTTTGTTTGTTAATATGTGATTGTTTAAATATGTTTGTTTATATTTGTCTGTTTATGTGTTTGTTTTTATATTTGTTTAATTCTTTTTTTAATTTTGTTTATATTCATTTGTTTGTGTATGTGTATCTATTTTATCTATCAAGTTAGACAATCTATTGGCTGGAGGTCTTACTATCAACTCCGCTCCTTCAACCTCCCTAAGTCTACTCCTCCAGAAGGTGATCTTTGAGTGTCCTGGAGGATAAGGTCTGGGGATCTCCTGAGGCTCAGTGATGACCACCAGTCCCTCCTCTATCCCTGGACAATGACCTCTCCACCCCAGGCCCTTGTTACTGTCTCTCTCTCTCCCAGTGTGTGTGTGTGTGTGTGTGTGTGTGTGTGTGCGTGTGTTTCTCTCCCATTGTGTATGTACGCATTTCTTCTCTCTCAATGCAAAATAATTCAAATATGCACCACCTTATTCACACATTTATATGTATATGTATATATTCAGGTATGTGAGTGCTCGTCCTCCTTCACGGCCGAACAATAAGGGAGAAGAAAGAGCGGCGCCCGGGATTTAAATTCAAATTTGAATCATTCAGATTCAACTGGCTTGAGCGGTTTTGGCCACAACCGCCACACTGGCACTAACCGTTTTCAACCGTTGATACCGAGCCCTGTGCTACGTTTAAAAACATTCTGGTACTGTCTTCAGTGGTACATAAAACCATTGTAGTGCTGTCCCGTTTAATATAACCGTTGTGGCGTTATACTGTTATGTACAACTGAATACACATCCGTTGCTTATAACTGTTGAACATTGTCTACTGTTGAATGTGACCGTCCGTAAGCCGACTTTAACTACCTGCGCGTGTAAATCAAGACTTTAATACTGTTGAACACGACCGTTGGATCATTGAGCACTGTCTATCTTTGAAGATAACCAATGGGTGACGTCAGCTGTACCGTTACTCTTCTACTGTTGAAGACGACCGTTGTAACGTAATACACCATCTACTGTTAAGGACCACTGTTGTGACGTAATACATCATCTACTGTTGAAGACCAATGTTGTGACGTAATACATCATCTACTGTTGAAGACGACCGTTGTGACGTAATGCACCATCTACTGTTAAAGACGACCGTTGGGACGTAATACATCATCTACTGTTAAAGACGACCGTTGGGACGTAATACATCATCTACTGTTAAAGACGACCGTTGGGACGTAATACATCATCTACTGTTGAAGACGACCGTTGGGACGTAATACATCATCTACTGTTGAAGACGACCGTTGGGACGTAATACATCATCTACTGTTGAAGACGACCGTTGTGACGTAATACACCATCTACTGTTGAAGACCACTGTTGTGACGTAATACATCATCTACTGTTGAAGACGACCGTTGTGACGTAATGCACCATCTACTGTTAAAGACGATCGTTGTGACGTAATACACCATCTACTGTTGAAGACTACCGTTGTGACGTAACACACCATCTACTGTTGAAGACTACCGTTATGACGTAATACAATATAATAAGACTACCAATGGATGATATCGCCTTAAAAAAAAGATTCTGCTTCTCTACAATAATCCTGACGTAAGGTTCTTTTGTTTTTTGTTTTCATAAATATATATAGAGAGAAAGAGAGGTGGTGGGGCTCATCGTACTGTTGAAGGCGACTTTCTTGGCGTGGAATCATCGTGGTGAAGAATCGACACCGTCAATATTGGGCGAAGACGAAAGAATGACAAAGAAATATACCGGGCGTAAGACTTCCTTTTTTTTCCCCTCCCACGAGATCTCTCTCTCTCTCTCTCTCTCTCTCTCTCTCTGACATACACGTATATGTATATGCAGGTTCGCGTACGAGTCAACACACACACACACACACACACACACACACACACACACACACACACACACACACACACACAGGGATCCTTGGCTCTGCGCGTAATGGCTGGCTGCGTGTTCCGTGAAGCAGACCGGAGGCTTATAGGGCTTAAGCCTCCCCCCCCTCTCGCCATCCTGTGCCCTATGTCTTGAACACAGATATACTTAGTAGTGCCCAGTGGTGTTATACCCGTTGTGTATGTGTGTGTGTGTGTGTGGATGATAACAGTCTCACCTAACACCCTCACCTCATAAACGCACCTTCACTATCTTACATCGCCTATTTATTCACCTAATCAATGAATAAAAAAGTCACAGCTTATATGAACTCAAAATTCGTCCTTGTAACTGGAGTAAGAATTAGACGTTTTATTGCTATATAGTTCACATAAACACAGGCCATCAACTTCTTAACAACTTGCTTTCTTCATAAAAACGCTACCCTTGAAGACTAACCCTTCATCACCTAGATAAAGTCGCGTTGACCTCAAACAACTTTAATGTTTGATCACTAAACTTATACACAAAAAGACAGCGTAAGAACTGGCTGAGGGGGCCCAGACTGGCTCGCTGACTCCAGACTGTACAGTCATAACCCAGACTGGTGGGGCGAGGACTCCAGCCAGTCACCTCTGGGTGAGTCGGAAGACGGTCAAACTCTTCCTCTTCACAAATGACAACAGCGCGAAATAAAAGTATAAACTCCACCAATAACACAGCAATACAGGGCTCAATACCACATGAGTATCTAAAACTAAACAGATTCAGATCAAATCAACAGTCTCAAAAGGGTAAAACTATCAACTTATGGCAGGGAATTAATGGGTTCATGAGGTTAATGATCTTGGTGTGTGTGTGTGTGTGTGGCGGTGCTCGTCTGGCCGTGGCGGAGCGCTGTGTCTGGGCTGGACCACCGGGTTAAAGGCGACGCTCTGCTTGCACCGATATTTATAGACGTGACAGTTTTAGTTTGTTGTGATATATTTGATTGTACGGTGGTGCGTGGGTGGCGTGGGTGGTGTGGGTGGTTGATTTGATTTTGATTTTGCCGCTTACAGCGGCTACTTTATTGTGCACCCCACACTCATCCTGTGAGCGGTAGCGCAAAAGGATTACAGAGTAGAGTTTACAACGGGTCATAATAATTAACCCCCGTTGTCAGGATATTATGGCACTGAATGTTACACAGTATTTCATTTACATTATTTGTTTAGTTTTATACATAAAGGGTAACTTATTCACAAATGCGTGAGTGGTGGAAGTGGTGTATGGGTGGTGGTGGTGGTGGAGGTGTGTGTGTGTGTGTGTGTGTGGGTGGGTGGTGGTGGAGGTGTGTGTGGGTGGTGGCAGCGCTTATCGCAGACGACACCTTTAAAGGGCCCTCCTTCACATCACTGGCCCTGTGGTTAGTTTTTACGACTCGTTAAAAAAACCATTAATTGATCTCATTTCTTTCCTCTGGACCACATAATACCACACATACGGCGACCATCAAACACGCCGCACCATAAGATAATTTGTTATTTCTTCGCTTTGTTCATTCAGCCGGATGTGTGCCTCTTGTGACTCAACTGATGGATGTTTCTCGCGTGTGAGCTAACGGCCAATACTACCTTACCCCTTGTATACACAGTACAGTACAACCTGTTGATATTTTCTACTACGTGGAAATCGGTTGATCAAGAGTGAATTATGACAAAGTTTATATATGAGAGGAATGTCATATTTATATTATTTAAGAATTCGGATAACGTTGAATGCTAACAACCTTTTCAAACCTAACCTAACCTAACCTAAGATAACCTTTTCAAACGTTGATAACTTAGCCACTGGTAGACTAAACTATTTACCATATTCACTAAATTTATAATATAAATTTGGTGAATTTGGTACACTATATTATTCTGTACAGAGGAGGAAATGGTGACGTCACAGTTGGAGAGTTGATGTGTGACGTTACAGTTGGAGGGACTGATGGGTGACGTCATAGTCGGAGGGTTGATGTGTGACGTCACCGTTGGAGGGGTTGATATGTGACGTCACAGTAGCAGGGTTGGTGGGTAACAGTTGCCACACACCACCAGCGGTCATTTCACTTTAAAATAAAAATATAAATCACATTTCCATAATGCCATGAATATTGGTTGATTAATCACCGATAGCGGCGTCAATTAGCGGGTCATCTGTGTGCTGTAGATAATGTTTTCACATTTCATAACTGTGATAATAAGTTACGTCACGAATCAGTCACTTGTTGATATAATTATTGACCCAGTTTACAGCACTAGATTGTTAACAGAATTCCACCATGGTAACATTAGATAACACTTACTAGTTAACTCCTATTTAACCATCTTAGGAGTCTGTTAAACAATTAAATACAAAACACGTTCACAAATTTCTGAGACTCTTACCGAAAATCCGACATCTCGAATTACGACAAACAACAAAAATGAGACGACACAAAACGTAATTCTAACACTGTCAACCTAACCAAGCGGGGTATAAAAGCCACATAAACAACAACAAACATGAATTCAACATCAATGAATCATAATCTTAATAATAATACTCAGAGAATGATAGAAGTTTGTATAATATTTTTGCTGGGATATTCAACCTAACATAACGTGACATAACATTCCATAAAATAACATAACATAACCTAATCTAACCTAACCTAACCAAGTGGAAACTAAAGGGCGCAATTCCCAACACCCGGAGCCCTAAAACACTTGATCTATAGTATTACCAGCAGTGAGAGGTCCTCCAGTTGCAAGTAATGTGGTAACGTTCTGAACTTTTTGTAAAAACGCCACAAACACCTGAGCCCTTAAGAATTATAGACCTCACATATGTAACACAACTACCGTCCACTACAACCACCGTCCATCACGACCACCGTCCACCACAACCACCGTCCATCACAACTACCGTCCACCACGACCACCGTCCACCACGACCACCGTCCACTACAACCACCGTCCACCACAACTACCGTCCACTACAACCACCGTCCACCACGACCACCGTCCATCACAACCACCGTCCATCACAACCACCGTCCACCACAACCACCGTCCATCCACATACAACCACCAAGTCACCGACCACAAGTCATCCTGACCACCGTCCATCACAACCACCGTCCTACAACTGCAAGTCCACTACAACCACCAAGTCCATCCTGACCACCAAATCACCACAAGCTACCGTCCACTACAACCACCGTCCATCACAACCACCGTCCTACAACCACAAGTCCACTACAACCACCGTCCTACAACTACCGTCCACTACAACCACCAAATCCATCCTGGCCACAAATCCACCACAACCACCAATCCACCTCTGACCACAGAGTCCTCGTCCATCCTGACCACCGTCCACTACAACCACCGTCCATCACAACCACCAAGTCACCACCTGACTACCAGATCACACTACAATAGATCACCGCAACTACCGTCCACTACAATCACCCAGTCACCACGACCACCGTCCGTCACAACCACCAGATCCATCCTGACCATAGATCCATCTGTACCGCCCACTATGCAAGTCACCACAACCACCAAATCCCATCCACAACCACCGTCCTACAACCACCAAATCACCACAACCACCGTCTCTACAACACCGTCCACGCCACAACCACAGATACACACAACCACAAATCCATCACAACCACAGTCACCACAACCACCAGATCACCACAACCACCGTCCACCACAACCACCGTCACCACGAAACCACCGTCCATCTGACAAATCCCCACCCCACAACCACCGTCCATCACAACCATAAATCCTACAACCACCAAATCACCACAACCACCAGTCCATCCCCACAACCGTCCACCTACAAACCACCGTCACCACAACCACCAAGTCTACCACAACCACCGTCCACCACAACCACCGTCTACAACCACCGTCCATCACAATACCGTCCACCACAACCACCGTCCACCACAACCACCGTCCATCACAACCACCGTCCATCACAACCACCGTCCACCACAACCACCGTCCATCACAACCACCGTCTACCACAACCACCGTCCACCACAACCACCGCCCACCATCACCACCTATTGCTCGTATCGCCGCCCGCTGCCTCCTCACCCGTCATGGCCGCCTCTGTGTCTAGCTCCCTCCTGCGAGACTCAGGTGGTGGTGGTGAAGAGAATTTAAATTTCATTATATCTCTGTAGTGTTTATATTATGTTATTAACACGTATGAAATTTGAACTTGAGACTCGACGGTTGAACTTTGAACTATAAGCTGGACATGTGTGTGTTTGAAGTGCAGTGTAAGTGTCTGCCAGGGATTATTATCTCCTCAAGCAACACTCTCACGTCATACCACCGTTATTCTCTACACCACCACCAATACCAACCACCCACACCTCCTCCTTGGATACATTGTAAAAGCTTTCCCTTCACCTTCCTGTTTCAACCCCCCCTCCCCCCCCAAAAAAAAAATTATATATCCAGGGAAGCTGTTGTTTTCCTTATGGCCTATGACCTTTTGATGCAACTGAAATAAAAATATTAGGCCGATATGGAGGGTTTTTTTTTTTTTTACCCTGAGTTCATCTGACGATATCAAAACAAGTACTATACGTGATAAAAATTCTCGTTAGAACAATGTGACTTTGAACTTTCAACAATGTAATGAATGAGGTGAAGATATTGACCGAGATACTGTAGTGGTTTTTGTAAGTAATAAAGTTGTCCCATACTCCTCATGCGTCAACCTCGTGGGAAAAAACATGGTGGAAACTTCATGGGGGAAAAGTACTCTTAAAAAATTAATAAGTGAATTAATGGTGCTGGCTACTGCGCAATAACCTTACCATCTTTCTTTCATCAATAACCAGTGTCTAGTTCAACCATTTTTACACATCTCCCTGGCAAGTTAGCCGACATACTAAGATTGTTTCCACTTTTTTGCACCTATTAGCTATATCAGTTTCCATCTATGGAACTAAACACACAATGAGCTTGAATACTCTCACTTAAATGTGAATATGAAAGTATGCGGCCAGACATATTGCCTCACACTCCTGTACTCACCCAGTTGTCAATGTCACTCTCTACTTACAGAACAAAATAAATAATGTCTATGAAATACTTTGTAATATTCAATGCCATAATATCCTGACCACTGGGGTTAGTTATACACACCCTTTGTGACCTCTACTCTGTAATCCTTTTGCGCTACAGCTCAGAGGATGAGTATGGGGTGCACAGCAAACTAGCCACTGTACGTGACAAAATTCAATTCCCTCACCTACTAACGCCCACCCTTCACTTATTACCGCCCACCCTTCACCTGGTATCCCCCACCCATCACCTAGTACCCCATCTTCAGGTGAACAGGCTTCCAATAAATCAGTATAATACAATTTATTCTCTGTAAAAAAAAAGAAGTTAAATTACAGTTACAAAAGGTGACCAAACTTGAGTGATTCATTTCAAGTTATCTATCGTGTGCGTCTGCGTTACGTCATGACCTCATAATCTCATCAAAGTTTGTATTCTATTTCATTTCGTTGAGTGAGATAAATATTTGACTAGAATAATTGGATATGAAGAGTAAGTATAGTCTGACACTCTAACCATTTTTAAATAGTAATCAACACTACCAAAACGCTTCCCAACATTAAATATATATTTTATTCCCAGTGCAGTCTGTTCTCACACGGTATTCCTAATCGGGTGTCACTACAAACGCCCGAACACAACAGCCTTAAATTCCAATGTGAATGACAGGAAAAATAAACGGAACTTTTATTTTATACATAATTAACTGTTTGTTGACCCTCTTTACTTTACTGAGCCCCCCTCCCTTCTAGTTTACTGAGCCCCCTCCTTCTTTCACTGAGCCTCCCCTCCCTTCTACTTTACTGAGCTCCCCCTCCCTTTCTACTCTTTACTGAGCCCCCTCCCTTCCACTTTACTAAGCTCCCCTTCCCTTCTGCTTTACTGAGCCCCTCCTTCCAATTTTTACTGAGCTCCCCCTCCTTCTACTTTGAGCCCCTCCTTCACTTTACTGAGCCCCCTCCTTCCACTTTGCTGAGCCCCCCCCCTCCTTCTACTTTACTTTGAGCCCCCTCCCTTCTACTTTTACTGAGACTCCTCTCTTTGCAGAGACCCCTTTACTGAGCCCCTCCCCTTCCAGAAGTTTACTGAGCCCCCTCCCTTTCTCATGCTTGTTGGAGTCCCTCCTTCCACTTTACTGAGCTCCCTCCCTTCTAGTTTACTAAGCCCTCCCTTCTACTTTACTGAGACCCCCCTCCTTTCTGCTTTACTGAGCCCCCTCCTTTTCTACATTACTGAGCCCCTCCCTTCACAAGTTTGCAAAGCCCCTCCCTTCTCTACTTTACTGAGCCCCCCTCCCTTCTACATTACTAAGCCCTCCCTCCCTGCCCTCTACTTTACTGAGCCCCCTCCCTTCTACATGACTGAGTCCCCTCCCTTCTACACATTGAGCCCCCTCCTTCTACACTGGAGACTGGAGCCTCTCCCTTCTACTTTACTCCCCCTCCCTTCTACATTACTGAGCCCCTCCTTCCTACTCTTTTTACCGGAGCCCCTCCTTTCTAATACTTACTGAGCCCCCTCCCTTCCTTTACTGAGACCCTCCTTCCTTTACTCTACTGAGCCCTCCTTCTTGAGCCCCTCCTTCTACTTTACTGAGCCCCCCTCCTTCTCTACTTCTTTACTGAGCCCCCTTCCTTCCAATTTTACTGAGCCCCCCCCCTCCCTTCTACTTTACTGAGCCCCCTCCTTTTCACTTTACTGAGCCCCTCTCCCTTCCACTTTTAGCCCCCTCCCTTTCTCTACTTTTTACTGGAGCCCCTCTCCTTCTACTTTACTGGAGACCCTCCTTCCCCTTCTACTTTACTGAGCCCCCCCTCTCCCTTCCACTTTACTGAGCTCCCTCCCTTCTAGTTTACTAAGCCCCTCCCTTTACATTTTTACTGAGCCCCCCCTAGTTTCTAAGTCTCTCCCTTCTCTAATACTCTTTACTGGAGCTTACTGCACTGAGTCCCCTCCCCCCTCCCTTCTGCTTTACTGAGCCCCCCCTCCCTTCTCTAGTTTACTGAGACCCCTCCCTTCTACTGCTTTACTGAGCCCCCTCCTTTCTTCTGGTTTGCTGATCCTCCTTCTTTGCTAGAGCCCCTCCCTTCTGCTTTCTGAGCCCCCTAGTTTACCCCCCTCCTTCTGCTTTACTGAGCCCCCTCCTCTACTTTACTGAGCCCCCCTCCTTCTACTTTACTGAGCCCCCCTCCCTTCTGCTTTACTGAGCCCTCCCTTTCATTTACCCCCCCTCCCCCTTACTGCCCCCTCCTTTCTACTTTACTGAGCCCCCTCCTTCTCTACTTTCGAGACCCTCCTTTTCTACTTTACTGAGCTTCCTCCCCCTCCTTCTACTTTTTACTGAGCCCCTCCCTTCCCTTTTACTGAGAACTCCCTCCTCTACATTACTGGAGCCCCCTCCCTTCTACTTTTTACTGAGCCCCCTCCCTTCTGCACTGAGACCCTTCACTGAGGCCCCTCCTTCTACTGGGTCCCCTTTACTGAGCCCTCCCTTCTAGTTTACTAAGCCTCCCCTTCACTTTGCTGAGAGCTTTGCTGAGCCCCCTCCTTCTACTTTTACTGAGCCCCCTTCCTTCTGGTTGCTACTACTGAGCCTGAGCCCCTCCTTTTCTACTTTTACCCTCCTTCTACTTTACTGAGCCCCCTCCCCTGTTACTAAGCCCCTCCCTTCTCTTTACTGACCCCCTCCTTCTACTCCCTTCTACTGAGGTCTCACTACCATTACTGAGCCCCCTCCTTCCCCATTACTGAGCCCCCCTCCCTTCTACTTTACCTCCCTCCTTCTACTTTACGGAGCCCCCTGAGCCCCTTACTACCAGGCCCCCTCCTTCTGCTTTACTGAGCCCCCTCCCCCTTTGCTGAGCCCCCCCCTCCTTCTCTTTTACTGAGCCCCCTGAGCCCCTTTCTAGTTTTACTGGGGCCTCCCTTCTTTACTGAGCCCCCTCCTTCCTGGTTGCTGAGCCTCCTCCCCTTCTCCTTTCTGAGCCCCTCCCTTCTGCTTTACTGAGCCCCCACTCCTTCCCTCCTCCTTCTTTACACTTTACTGAGCCCCCCTCCTTCTTACTCTTTTGCTTTACTGAGCCTCCCTTCTGCTTTGCTGAGCCCCCTCCCTTCTGAGGCCCCCTCCTTTGCTGCCAGGCCCCCCTCCTTTCTGCTTTTACTGAGCCCCTCCTTCTACTCTTTTACTGAGCCCCCCTCCCTTCCTGCTTCTACCCCCTCCTTTCTGCTTTACTTGACTGGGCCTCCCTCCTTTGTGAGCCCTTCTACTACATTTACTGAACCCCCTCTTTACATTGAGCCCCCTCCTTCTCTACTTTTGAGGCCCCCTCCCTTCTACTGAGCCCCCTCCCTTCTGCTTTGCTGGGCCCCTGCCTTCTGCTTTTACTGAGCCCCACTCCCTTCATACTTTACTGGGCCTCCTTCTGCTTTACTGAGCCCCCCCTCCCTTCTGCTTTGCTGACCCCCCTTTTCTACTTTACTGAGCCCCCCTCCCTCCCTTCCCTTCTGCTTTCTTCAGGCCCCCTCCCTTCTGCTTTACTGAGCCCCCCTCCTTCTGCTTTGGGCCCCTTCCCTTCTGCTTTTACCCCCCTCCTTTCTGCTTTGCAGGCCCTCCCTTCTTTACTGAGACCCCTCCCTTTCTACATTACTGAGCCTGAACTCCCTCCTTCTCTACATTACTGAGTCCCCCCTCCCTTCTACATTGCTGAGCCCCCTCCCTTCTGCTTTACTGAGCCCCTCCTTCTGCTTTACTGAGCCCCCCCTCCTTTCTACTTTTACTGAGCTGCTTCCTTTCTAGTTTACTGAGACCTCCCCTTCTGCTTTTGCCCCTCCTTCTATTGAGCCCCCCTCCCTTCCTTTCTGAGCCCCCCTCCCTTCTGCTTCCTGAGCCCCCCCCTCCTCTGGGTTTACTGAGCCCCCTACTGAGAGACCCCCTCATTTCTGGTTACTGAAGCCCCCCTCCCTTCTACTTTACTGCAGAGCTACCCCTCCTTTTCTACTACTTTTACTGAGAACTCCTCCCTTCTACTACTAGGCCCCCCCACTCCCTTCTTACTGAGCCTTCCTTCTGCCTTTACCCCTTCTTTCTGCTTTTACTGGACCCCTCCTTTCTCTTTACTGGCCCTCCTTCTTTTGAGCCCCCTCCCTTCTACTTTGTTGAGCCCTCCCTTTCACTTTGCTGAAAATGGCTTTACTTCACATCAGCTTCCTGCTTTTACAGAGAAAAGTTATATTACTAGCCCCTCCCTTCTACTTTAAGCCCCCTCCCTTCCTGCTTTGCTGAGTGAGAAAAATGAAGCTACAGTGACACACACAAGAATGGTTTTGGTGTCACTCAGGATACACAAAATGAAATAAAATCCCAGGAGGAGTGGCCAGAGGTGACTCCCTCTCAAAACTCTTGCCAGCGGTATTGGGATAAACTTTTAAAACCGCTCACTTAAGAAGAAACAAATTTAAATATCAATAGCACTTACTTAAGGCACCTTCATTTTACTTAAGACATAATACGAATATAAGAGATGAATGATATAAGTAAAAATATGACAGATTGTAAGTAAAATTAATCAAAACTTATTAGTAACAAATCCATAATTGGTCAACAGTTTCACCTTAGTTAGAGGAAGTTACTGAACACACACACCTGGGGGGAGGGGGGAAGGTTAGGTTAGGTTGTCGTTATAAGGTTTAATCAAAAGGTGAAATAAGTTAAGCTGGGGTGACTAATTTTCACATGATCCCATCCATTATAGATGCGTTAATTAATTGATTCATATATGTTATTATTTTTATACATTTTCTAGTTAGAAGCAATTTTCCGGGCCATACAAACTCCTTATTTTCCGATTTTATGAGATTGTTTTATTTATTTATTATTTTTATTTTTATTATTATTATTGTTTTTTTTGGGGGGGGAAGTACTCTCAGACAGGGTATGACAGAATCGTGTTTAGTGACGGTGACCTTAACATTAAACCAATTCGAAACATAGTCAGGATCAGTTGCTAGGGAAATGTTTTGCAAGACGCGTTTTATGTTTGTTATATTCAAGTTTTATGGCAGTCCTGAAAAGTGTGATAAGTTCTGAGCCCCGCAACACCCCTCCACCCCCTCCTGATCACTCGACACAGTCCACCATTGAGATGTTGCAGGGGAAGGGGGAAGAGTCTCGTCTCATAAACATATCACTATCATCTCCCCCTCCCTACACACATTGTAGGTCGAGAGCTCGCTTGACACTAAAGCATCCACTTCAACATTGTAAAGAATACATTGAGTGAAAGTCAACAATATGTTTAGGAGGAGATTGGTAAAAAGTGATGGAAACGGTAACGGGTTGAGGTTATTTTATTGAACTGAAAGAAAATATCTTCCTTGGCAGATAATCTTATAGGGATAAAAGTGAAAGGCAGTGAACGGGATGACGAGTTCAGGTCATTACAGCTTTAGTGAAAGAAAGTAGAGTCGTGAAAAGTGCCATACCTCTAACAAGACACCTGTGTGTAGGCTTGGCCAGTGTGAGGGCCATGAGGGTTTAACCTGCACGGAGAAAACACGCCTATGTCTTTTGAAGTTACAACCCAAGAGAGTGTAACTTCACCGTGAACATATAACAAGCTACCCAAAAAACACACTGGGAACGTTTGTACAAGGGTAACCAATATAATTAACTATATTCCACTGCCTCTGATGTAGATAAAGACACTGAGGAAGAGAGAGAGATAACTCCTCCAGGATGAAACAACTCAGGTGTTGGTACTCACCGTAAATGAGTCTCCACTCGTCGTTCTTGAAGACCCAGGAAGAGGACCGGTTCTTGTTGCCCTCAGTGGAGCCGTAGCGCCGCTGGGAGCTCCTGAAGGACCCCCTTACTCTCCTGATGCTCATGCTGACGGCGACAGTAACAAGGCTGACACCAATGGTCCTGCCGGCTGACTCTCAGGCCGGGCAGGGTACTACTGGAGAGCGGTCGTCACAGACTGTTAACACTTCACTACGCGTAACACTATTGCAACACTCGCGCCGCACAGACACGGAAGACTCGCACACTGTGACACAGGTAAAACACCGAACGCCTTTCAGGTCAAAGGTCACTCCTGGTTGGATCACTAGGTACTGTTTTGTGTTCTTTGGTCTGAAGTCTTTAGTGAAGGAATTTTTCCAAGTATTCCTTACAGTGGTGGTAGTACAAGAGTGATTCTGCGGGAGACTTTAATCATACACTTATTCTAGCATTACTTATTAGGGCACTTTCTATACACAGCTATATTATATACACACATATATACATTAGGATACATCGGGAAGAAGATAATCTTTAATCATTCACAAACGCAGATTCTACATAACATTGTAACATATTTCCAACAATATTTTCTCTCACTTAACACATGTAAACAGAGATGTAGCTTATAGCAAGTATTTGTGGCAACGCAATTTACGAAAAGAGAAAATATCAACAAGCCTCCAACACGCATCTACTGAGTGTTGCGAGTGTGTAAGTGTGACGAGACGACCTGTCCAGTATGTTTATTATGTGTGTGCTGTTGTTTGTTACAGTTTGAGTTACCAGGAAGTGTTTATCCCAAGGTATATAGTGTGTGTGTGTGTGTGTGTGTGTGTGTGTGTGTGTGTGTGTGTGTGTGTGTGTGTGTGTGTGGGGTGTGTGTGTGTGTGTGTGTGTGTGTGTGTGTGTGTGTGTGTGTGTAAGTTTGCCTGTAGATATAGCACCCAGAGGCAAGGTCAAGTAGCTCACTATCTATCTGCTTCTTCAGGAGAATGTTTGCAGCGTCTCCGTCTGATGATAACACGGCTAGCTATCACTCTCACCCCAGGTCGACCAACACTATCCGAGAGAGAGAGAGAGAGAGAGATAAAGAGAAATGGGGAACGAAATAGAGAGAAATAGAGATAAAGCAATGTTCTCCCGACTCCTAGGTATCCTTTGTTTACTCTTCACTCCCACTAATACGCTAAAGAGTCGTTTTCTGAGTGGCAGCGTTCTGGACCCAAGCATGTGGCACTAGAGGAGCGGAAGTCCACATACTGTAGAGCCACCCCCACCCCCTCAGTGAGAGAGCACACATACCCCCCCCTTCAGTGAGAGACGCACATATACCCCCCTTCAGTGAGAGGCACACATACCCCCCTTCAGTGAGGACACACATACCCCCCTTCAGTGAGAGACGCACACATACCCCCTTCAGTGAGAGACGCACACATACCCCCCCTTCAGTGAGACGCACATACCCCTTGAGACGCACCCCCTTCAGTGAGAGCAGTCAGTGAGAGACATACCCCCCTTCAGTGAGAGACGCACACATACCCCCCTCAGTGAGAGACACATACCCCCCTTCAGTGAGAGACCACACATACCCCTTCAGTGAGAGACGCACACATACCCCCCAGTGAGAGACGCAGTGAGAGACACATATACCCCCCTTCAGTGAGAGGCGCACATACCCCCCTTCAGTGAGAGCACACATACCCCCCTTCAGTGAGACGCACATACCCCCTTCAGTGAGATAGACACATACCCCCCCTTCACACACATACCCCCCCCCCCTTCAGTGAGAGACGCATACAACGACATAGACACAAACATAAACACATTTGAAGTCTAACACAGAGAAAATAAACAAAATAAGCCAAAAGTCACCGGTTTAAACACTCCTGAGTCATTAAGAGGTTCATAATTTCGGCGATAATGAATAAAAAAAAATATATGAAAAACCTTTATATGGCATCCCTTGCAGACCAACATAAGGACGAGTAAACATCAACAGAAAGATGAAAATAAAAGACCTAAACTATCATTTATATGAACCAGTGATGTCCTCGCTGCTATAGTTACGTCGGTGTTAGTCATTAACGCCACATCCGAGGTTGTTTACTTCGGGATAATGATGGGTGGCCGGGTAAGTAGACCGGCCTACACCACAATCACCGGCGCTGAGTCACACTGGTTTAGATTTTTTTATTTTCCGATTTGTCCCCACTCAGCCCGGAGTCTAACACAAACAAGCACACGATACCTGGTGGAGGTTGTGGCGGCGGTCACCATAACAACCAGATGCTGGGACTGGCGGGTGACAGCCACGTGCACCCACGCCCCTCCCTCCCTCTCTCTTTTATGGTGGGTGACAGCCACGTGCACCCACGCCCCTCCCTCCCTCTCTTCTCCCTGGTGGGTGACAGCCACGTGCACCCACGCCCCTCCCTCCCTCTTTCTTTCCTGGTGAGTGACAGCAACGTGCACACACGCCCCTCCCTCCCTCTCTCTTTTCTGGTGGGTGACAGCCACGTGTACCCACGCCCCTCCCTCCCTCTCTCTTTTATGGTGGGTGACAGCCACGTGCACCCACGCCCCTCCCACCCTCTCTCTTCTCCTTGGTGGGTGACAGCCACGTGTGCCGCCCCCCTCCCTCTCTCTTTCCTGGTGGATGACAGCCACGTGTACCCACGCCCCTCCCTCCCTCTCTCTTTCCTGGTGAGTGACAGTCACGTGCACCCCGCCCTCCCTCCTCTCTTTCCTGACAGCCACGAGCCACGTGTACGTGCAGTCCTGCAGTGACAGCCACGTGCACCCATGCCCCTCCCCCTCTCTCTTTCCTGGTGGGTGACAGCTACGTGCACCCGAAGAGAGAGAGTAGTTGAGGCAGACTTAAAGAGCAAAACCGAGAAAGTGACTGAAAAAAGAGCGACAAAGAGAGAGAGAGAGAAAAAACATCTGACAAGCCTAAACTACAAAGATATTGGATCTCATGAAGATTAGGCATCCCAGGTACCATCGGGGTGATTAATCTTCAGGTGGGTTAAGCTGGGGTCCGGAATCTTCATGTGGGCACTTTGGGACGCCTGATCTTCAGGAGATCCAAGATATGGCCTGACAGAGAGGAACCACAGTGGCAAACACACATTCACAAACACAGGAATACGCTGATACATAAGACGCACGGCCCTGGGAATGTAATGTACGACGAGTACACATAATTGTGAAGACGCGTGCACATGGTCACGAGACGTACAGTGTGTACGTTATCAAGAAGACAGGAACCTGTATAAGTGTACCGTTATCATCATCAACAGTGAATCAATACAGAGGTGTGATTCACACACCAAGCCGCCCTGAGGGGCTATACGAGGCGCTGTGTGGCTCACTACTGACACAACAATTTTCTCTCATTACAAAGTAAATTTGTAGTTTATTAAATAATTACTCAGATTTTTAAGTTGTATCGTTCTGCCAAAATAAAAATAGAATTTACTCGCAAACACAAATGCATAATATATATATATATATATATATATATATATATATATATATATATATATATATATATATATATATATATATATATATATATATATATATATATATAAGGGTGAGACTAGTGAGTACACCCCTGAAGATGTGAATTACACGAAAGCGCTTGGGAACTTCGTGTTTTCTTCTTTCCTTGTGGTTATCAGCATATACCTAGATCACGCGCACCTACACCTATACTGTATTTATGTGTGTGTGTCTTCGGCTAACGTCAATGGATGAGTCAAGCTCCATGAAAGGACTTATCAGAATGTTAATATAGGTAATGCAATATACTCATAACATACATACATACGTACATACATACATACATACGTACATACGTACATACATACATACATACGTACATACGTACATACATTCATACATAAAACATGGCTGCAAACATTACCACCTGGATGATTACACTCGTCAAAAATAATTATACACTAAGTTCCACACACACGTGTACAGTACTGTACGAGATGCTCCGTCACTGACTACTGATATAATATGATTTAATAAAAGGTATAATTACATAATCTAACCGTACTGTACACTGTGGTAATATATTCCTGTACACGGTATAGTTCCGTTGTCAGTCGTCCTGCAGTAGCACTGTACTGTACACTTCCAGCCAACCTTATTTAGCCACTGAAGAAATATACTTACTGAACCTTATTATACAAGTTAATTAAGTGATCTAGGAGCTGTGTTTGATGCTCGAATACGTGTGTGTGTGTGTGTTTACGAGTTAGACGAGTGACGAGAAACACACCAGACGCTTGCTAATTGGTGGAGCTCATCATATATCATCTACTTAGATTACGTTTTAACTGACTGTTGATTGGTGGAGCACATCGGATAATACTTTAGTTACG
This sequence comes from Homarus americanus, assembly GCF_018991925.1. Lineage (NCBI taxonomy): Eukaryota > Metazoa > Arthropoda > Malacostraca > Decapoda > Nephropidae > Homarus > Homarus americanus. The sequence continues at coordinate 8,153,892 of NW_024732440.1, read as the reverse complement.
TTTAAGCTACTCTCTGATTGGTTGAACACATCAAGCCGACTTTATTCACGTCAGAGCTGTATGATGATTGGTTAAAACTAATGAATCTGGCTTTTGTGACAACAGGTTAACTTAGGAATGATATAGCAGGATAGTTTGAAAATAAAAATGGTACTGTTGGGGTGACCGGTGGAGAAGTGTTGGTGTTACTGTTGGGGGAGTGTTGGTGGTACCGGTGGAGGAGTGTTGGTGTTACTGTTGGGGGAGTGTTGGTGGCTGTTGGGGACCGGTGGAGGAGTGTGTTGGTGTTACTGTTGGGGGAGGTGTGTTGGTGGTACCGGTGGTGTGAGTGTTGGTGTTACTGTGTTGGTGGGACTGTTGAGTGTTGGTGGTTGGAGTGTTGGTGGTACTCTTGGGGAGTGCAGGCACCGGTGGAGGTGTTGGTGTTACTGTTGGGGATTGTTGGTGGTACCGGTGGAGGAGTGTTGGTGTTACTGTTGGAGTGTTGGTGGCACTGGTGGAGGAGTGTTGGTGGGGAGAGGTTGGTGGCACCGGTGGAGGAGTTGGTGTTACGGTTGGAGTGTTGGTGTGTTGGTGGTACCGGTGGAGGAGTGTTGGGGATTGTTACCTTTGGTGAAGTGTTGGTGGTACTGTTGGGGAGTGTTGGTAGTACTGGTGGTACTGGTGGAGAGTGTTGGTGCTACTGATGGAGGAGTGTTGGTGCTACTGATGGAGGAGTGTTGGTGGTGTTGGGGAGTGTTGGTATACTGGTGGTACTGGTGGAGGAGTGTTGGTGTTACTGATGGAGGAGTGTTGGTGCTACTGATGGAGGTGTTGGTGGTACTGTTGGGGGTGTTGGTGGTACTGGTGGAGGATATGGTGCTACTGATGGAGGTGTGGTGTCTAGTGGAGGAGTGTTGGTGTTTGTTGGGGGATTGTTGGTGGTACCGGTGGAGAGTGTTGGTGTTACTGCACCGGTGGAGGAGTGTTGGTGTTACTGAGGGAGTACTGGAGTGTTGGTGGTACTGGTGGAAGAGTGTTGGTGCTACTGATGGAGGAATGTTGGTGCTACTGATGGAGGAGTATTGGTGGTACTGTTAGGGAGTGTTGATAGTACTGGTGGTACTGGTGGAGGAGTGTTGGTGTTACTGATGGAGGAGTGTTGGTGGTACTGTTGGAGAGAGTTGGTGGTACTGTAGGGGAGTACTGGTGGTACTGTTGGGGAGTGCTGGCGGTACTGTTGAGGAGGTGTTGGCGGTACTGTTGGGAAGTGTTGGCGGTACTGTTGGGGAGTGTTGGAGATACTGTTGTAGAGATGTTGGTGGTGCTGTTGGGAGGTGCTGGTGGTACTGTTGGGGAAGTGTTGGTGGTACTGTTGGGGAATGTTGGAGATACTATTGGGATATTGGAAGTACTACATGTAAGTAACGTGGGGATGTTGGTAACACTGTCGTAGGGAGACTGGGGGCACCACTGTCAGTGAATAGTAAGTTGAAGTGTTGGCAGCACTGTCTTCAAGTAACCTACTGTGTGGGAGTGTTGGCAGTACTGAACACACTGGTGGAGAAGCTATAGTAGAAGATATTGGAGGAACTGTGAGTGGAGTTCTCGAAGGAGTAGCGGGTGGAGAAGGTGTTGGAGGAGTTTTGAAGGAACTTTTAGAGTCGTTTTAAATACACTCTTTTGGGGTTCGTTTAAAGGGAATATTTAGAATTTTGAAGGCACACTTAGAGGTGTTCTTAGGGGTTGTTTAAAGAGCTGCTGGGATAATGTTGGAGACGCTGATACATTAGTTCTGGAATAATGTTGGAGGAATGCAGGAGGCACGATTGAAGTTGTGTCAGAGTTGGAAAAGCGTTAGATACCCTGTTGGAGATGTGATGTACAAATTACTTGAGTAGTGTTGGAGATATTACTGGGAGTGTCTTTTATACCATTTTGGATATGAGTTGGAGGAGAATGTTGGAGTAGTGTTGGAAATACCACTGGAGTACTATAAGATACATTGTTAGACTACCTTGGGAGGCAATGGTGGAGGAGTGCTGGTAGTAGTGTTGGAAGGGTGTTGGAGATAAGATTGAAGTATTTCCCGAGGATAGTGTTGGAGAAACCTAGAAGCCTGTTGGAGACACTGTTGGAGACACTGTCAACGGGTATTGGAGACAAGGCTCGGAGAATAATGGGGGATTGTTCAGGAGTGTTGGAGATACTGATAACGGAATGTTGTATGCACTGTTGGGGTAGTGTTGTAGGCACTACTTGGGGGTGTTGTAGGAGTTACTGGAGGCACTTTTGTAGGAGTGTAGGAAACACTGTTGGGGTAGTGTTGGAGGCACTGTTGGGCTATAGCTTCGTACACTGTATGAGTTTAAATGTCAGTTCACTGTTCTTCACTGTTAGCGACACTGTTGTGGGTGTTAGTCATCACAGTTTCAGTTGTGTTGGAGGAACAGTTGTAGTGTTGGAGCAGCACGTGAGGGGGAGGTGTGGCCGTGCCGGGAGGAGAGGCGCCTACCGTCCCGGTGTCTCGCCACCGACTGCACGTGCCGCCCAGCTCCCACGCGCCCTCCCTCCCGCCCCTGGCCCAACCTGCCCGCGCTGGCCTTCCCTGACCACCTCCTTGCTCAACCTGTCTATTGCTGGTCCTCATTGACGTTTCCGGACCACTTAGTGGCCCTGTGTGGTTTTCCCGGCCTTACAGACCCACTCTGGCCTTTCCAGGCTCCAGTTTGTCATTCTCACCGCGCTGGCTCTTAATGGTCCCCTGATCCTTCACGAACCTACCTGAACCTCCCCAGGCCCTTCTTGGCTCTCTTGGCTCTTTTTACCCGTCATGAAACTGTTTGAGTCTCCCTCCCCCAATCTGTCCTGGCTAACCTATTCTGACTCGCTTTGACCTAGTTTCTTCTAGTTTGGGTCATTCAGTCCTAGCCCGCCGGGAAACCACTCACCAGTATGGCCCAAATTCATCTACCCTGGCCAACATGTCTATCACCTAATTCCGGCGTGTTTATATAAACTTTCCCTTATAACCTATCTTTATTTTTTTTACGGGGATTAGCCCACCTGGGCACAGGTCACTGACCCACATCAGGGTCTGTGGGGGGGGGGGTGAAAATGTAATAATTATCCATAGTAATAAAAATTTTAATAAAAAGTAAAATAAAATAATAAGGATAATAATAATAATAACACTAATAATAATAATAATAATAATAATAATAATAATAATAATAATAATAATAATAACACATAATAATAATAAAAATAATAATAATATTATTATTATTATTATTATTATTATTATTATTATTAATAAAGAAAAAATAGTGAGAAACAATATATGTATAATGTATGTTGTGTTGTCAAGTAAGAGAAACAATTGAGACCCTGCAATTGTGTGTAAATGAGGCAGAAAGACAGATCAGCAACCTGGGACTTGGTCACAATTTTCGTGATACCATATAGCAGCAGGGTCTACCATTAGACAACACATTATGTTTCCAATATCTTCCCAGGCGGTAGTACCCGTCGTGTAGTGAATATGAATCGTTTAGACGAGTTAAAATTTGTGCTGGTATGATTTAGCAAGTGTTAACTAGTTCAGACGTGTTCTAACCTATTCTCACCTACTCATACTCGTCCCGAATCTCTAGTCTGACTTTTCTCGAGCCTTTCACGTGTTTTGACCAGTTAGGTTAGGTTAGTGTTCTAAGATATCTTAACTGGTCGTTATTTTGTCTAACTTACTGTAACTTATGATTTTTTTCATGTACTCTACTTTGTTTTAACTGGTTGTCATGTTATACAATTACTGTACAGAGGTTCTATGCGTTATCCTTCAACTTTTTTTTTTTTTTTTTTACGGGAATTAGCCAACCCGGGCACAGGTCAAACGACCCACAACGGAGCCTGGGGGGCGAAAAAACAAGAACGGAAAGAAATTGAAAATATAGAAAAAAAGGTTATACTGTATTAATCTACACCACGAAGATGCCGGAAAACCAGCTTTTTAAAGTGAGACAGATTGTAAGAGCATGGAAACACAGAAGAAGGCAAAGCATTCCACAGTTTGGCTGTGTGAGGAAAGAAGGAGGTACTATAACGGGCTATTCTCGTGTGACCGATATCAACAGAGAAATGGTGGGCACCGCGGGCAAGACGTGTGTTACGAACCCACGGCCTTACCGGCGGTACACAGGATGCCAAATCCCCTGAACATTGCCCGTTAAAGTACCTGTAAAAGAGAGAGAGTGAAGCAACATTGCGGCGAAGAGAAAGGGGAGAGAGATTGTCGACTAAAGGAGGAGAGTTAATAAGACGAAATGCCTTGGATTCCACCCTATCTAATAGTTGGACAGAAGAAGAGCCACCCCAGATATGAGAGCAGTACTCCAAGTTAGGACGAATGAATCCCTTATATACTTGGAGCAACTGCTCAGGAGTGAAGTAGCTGCGGCATCTGTACAGCATTCCCAACTTTCGGGAGGCAGCTTTAGTTATACTAAGGATGTGTGATTTCCAGGACATATTGGAGGAAATGGTGAGGCCTAACATATTTATTTCAGAATTTGGGGGGATGATAGCGTCCTGAAATGTAATTGGTGGGAGATCGTCTACTTTACAAAGTGTAATTGGTAAATATTGAGTTTTGTTACTATTGAACTTAACCAAGTTTGTATCTCCCCATTCAGAGATGCTGCACAGATCCGCGTTGATAGAAGTAATGATATCAGTTCTAGAAACAGATCTAGTTTGAGAGTTAGGAGGAAGGGGAAAATGTGAGGAAGAGTGAAGAGTAGAATCATCGGCGTAAGAATGGATAGAATTAGTTGTAGTGTGAAGTAAATCATTGATAAAAAGAAGAAAGAGAGTTGGTGAAAGAACAGAACCCTGTGGGACGCCACTATTGGTAGAGAAAGAGCGAGAAATCGATCCCTCGACAACAACTGCCATGGATCGATTCTCAAGGAAGCTAGAGATGAGAGAACAAAGTGGGGGAGAGAAACCAAAAGAGGGAAGTTTAGATAGCAAAGACTTGTGCCATACCCTGTCAAATGCTTTGGAGATGTCGAGGGCCACGACAAAAGTTTCCCCATAATCCCTAAGAGAGGATGACCAAAGATGGGTGCAATAGGAGAGCAGATCACCAGTAGATCTTGCCTGGCGAAAGCCATACTGGTGATCCGACCAAAGAGAAAGGCGTTCAAGGTGACGGAGAAAATGGGAGTTCAAGATAGTTTCGAAAATCTTAGAGAGGGATGAAGTTAGGGCAATGGGGCATATCTACTGTAGTCAAGAAATTTCAAAGTATAATTACACCGCCATTTGAGATGGTTCTTTTGTAGTTTACCTTAAGTCATCAACATAGATCCATTCATAAATCATCAGTTATGAGGAAAATTCAACTTAAGAACATTTGAGAATCGAACCGAAAACCCAACTTACGAGCCCCTGAGAATCAAAACCATAATTAAATTTACGAATCTCTGAGAAACGAAACCAACACCGAACCCAGAATCGAATTTACAAACCTCTGAGAATCGAAACCAAAACCGAACCCAGAATCTAGCTTACGAACCGATAAGAATCGTGGCCCTAGCAGGCTTCGGACTGTAAATTGAGCATGCACTAACATGATTTGCCACGTCTAACTCACCCATGCACCATCTCGTCTTCAAGGCTATTTCCACCACTCTAAGTTCCTCTGATCCTTCCTGGCGCGTTTCATCACACTCACATACCCGCCTTGTTGCATTCTAATTTGCTTTCGTTCCTTCTACTGGATCTATTTACACTCGCCCCGTCTATCATGTTATAAAGTATGTAACTCTTCTTGGAGAATTCTTAACCTCGGTTTATTGAAAGAGCATGACAGTCACAAGGCTGAAAATATACAGTTGCATAATTGGGGAGTGGGCCTCTTGATTGACAAATGATATACAAGTAACATAAGTGATACATTATATATAATAAGAAGGTGGGGAGAAGGTCATACTACAGGGCATTTCAATATAGTGACAGTGCAATAAGGTACAAGATTGACTGGGAGTGAATACACTGGTTGATTACAAGGTATGGTTTTCTTCAGCGTACAACCATTAAAACACTGTAAGGTCTCTATATAATGACACAGGCACTGGTGGTCCTCCCAAGCATTGCACTCCACTCCTCTCACCTCTCATAACCTGTACTGATGTGTCTTTTGTGTCCCTTAGATTACATCACATCACAGTGACAAAATGACTTACAAGCCTTGAATATATCTACTACAAGACATGTCGGAGTAAAACACAACATAATTCAATAGGTGTAGAGGAGTATGATACAGTTTACTAAAAGAGGAATGTCAGAGTATAACTACACCAGAAATGAAAGTACAAAACGGTATATTACAATAGATACAAAAGAGTATGATACAATATACTACAATCAGTATAATTAACAGAGTTTGGTTCTTCGCAGTCAGCAACAGAACTCTTGATGGAAATGTACGAGTCATGAGTCATATTTAAAATTACATTGTCTCAGGTAATGTTGTCATACTGGTAGAATTATTATATGTATCGTATTTTGTTATATGTATCGTATTTCATGTATTGTACTTTTTTTTCATTGTGTATTGTATTTTATTCTAACATACCAGTACAAGATGTCCACAATGGCATCAAATTTTTATTGAGACTGTACTGTACTGGATGGATCAAACTGACGTATAGATTGTTAGCGAATCTCTCCATCTTTTGGGTTGTTTACGTTCAGCGGCCTTATATAATATATCCTGTATCGAGTGAGGAAGAGAGCTGCCGCACGGTCTACCTACGTAAGGTAACGAAGCACAACAACAGGCTGGAGGGGTTACTCCCGACGAAGCCACTGAGGTGACATGGTGCCACGCTCTGGGAAGCCGCTCAAAACAATCTTTGAAGCCAACGTAAAACCCTTGTGTTGCTCCCCCAAGAAACACAATCAGTTCGAAAACATCATCAAGAGACTAACACCGTCGTTATCAAGGGAGACTTCGAAATATAGTTGTAGTCAAGATTAATGTCAGTATTGCAACAACATTTGATTTAAACTACAAGATGACACCCATGATATACCTTACTACAAGATAACACCCATGATATACCTTACTACAAGATAACACCCATGATATACCTTACTACAAGATAACACCCATGATATACCTTACTACAAGATAACACCCATGATATACCTCACTACAAGATAACACCCATGATATACCTCACTACAAGATAACACCCATGATATACCTCACTACAAGATAACACCCATGATATACCTCACTACAAGATAACACCCATGATATACCTCACTACAAGATAACACCCATGATATACCTCACAAGATAACAATGATATACCTCACAAGATAACACATGATATACCTCACTACAAGATAACACCCATGATATACCTCACTACAAGATAACACCCATGATATACCTCACTACAAGATAACACCCATGATATACCTTACTACAAGATAACACCCATGATATACCTCACTACAAGATAACACCCATGATATACCCCACTACAAGATAACACCCATGATATACCTCACTACAAGATAACACCCATGATATACCTTACTACAAGATAACACCCATGATATACCTCACTACAAGATAACACCCATGATATGCCTTACTACAAGATAACACCCATGATATACCTCACTACAAGATAACACCCATGATATACCTTACTACAAGATAACACCCATGATATACCTCACTACAAGATAACACCCATGATATACCTTACTACCCAGACAATGCGAGCCATGGCGTCACTCAGGGCTTACACAAATTTAGCACGGTTTCTAAATCAATGTTTAAAATAATTAAACAAATTTATACCCGGAATAAACTATCCAAAGATGAAGTGTTTCGCCAGGTGAGATGTAGTTATGTGGGTTAGTTAATTAACTATATCACCGCGGAATATAGATTAAAAACTATATAGCTAAGAGAGACAGACGGGAATGTTCTAATCTTTAGTCTGTTTCATGTTTCTTTGCCCTGCGTCTCAGAGCCTATGTTTGTCAAGGGAAGATTACTAATGTATTTTGGGCTGAGAAATTAACTTGAAAATCAACCTTTATTTACGACACAATACAGTATATAAATTACTGAAATCATATCTCTTTCAGTTACTTGTACATCCAAACTTTCCAGCTCATATATATGCACCTGAATGAATAACATAACATGACAAAAAAAAAATGAATACTTTATGTGATGATGAGTGGCGCGTCGTGTGTGGCCAGGGATAGGGGAAGGGAGGGGAGGGTTGGGGACTGGCAACACGTCGCTCCTCCACTTACTTTAAAATAGAATATCATATAGATAAACTGTCAAAGGTGGTACAAGTTTGTTTCGTGGGTCTCTGCTTAGTGTTCAGGTCTCTCTCATCACTCATCTGCCACCCCGCCACCCCCCTCCCCGCACCCCGCCACCTCCCTCCCCGAGAGAAACATTAGTAAAGACAAATTAAACAAGAAAATAAAAACACAAGTTATCAACCATGAGACACACTGAGTTGAGGCTCACTGAGAGAGCTAAGTGGATTTGGTGTGTGTGTGTGTATGTGTGTGTGTGTGAGTTGGTGCGTGTATGTGTATGTGTGTGTGTGTGTGTGTGTGCATACCACTCTAACACCCGGCGACATCCCCGAATGTAAAAAAAACAAAAACACCCGCGGTCGTTTATATGAGGCCGGAGGAAGACACTGGCAGCGGTCATTAGCATCGACCGCAGTACAAAGTCAATAATATCTCCGGGCAAATTTGGCTCCCGATACTCAGAGGTTTATACATTAAATTTTCCATATAACAAAAGATAAAAGAACACATTTATATATACTGATAGTTTAGCAAGGGGAGGGGTGAGGGGTCAGCGGGAGGGAGTGAGGGGTCAGCAGGAGGGGTGAGGGGTCAGCAGGAGGGAGGGGCGGAGGGTCAGCAGGAGGGGTGAGGGGTCAGCAGGAGGTGAGGGGTCAGCGGGAGGGAGTGAGGGGTCAGCAGGAGGGGGTCAGGAGGTGAGGGTGGAGGAGTGAGGGGTCAGCAGGAGGGTGAGGGGTCAGCAGGAGGGGTGAGGGGTCAGCAGGAGGGGTGGGGGTCAGCAGGGAGGGGTGAGGGTCAGCAGGAGGGGTGAGGGGTCAGCAGGAGGGCGAGGGGTCAGCAGGAGGGTGAGGGGTCAAGAGGAGGGGAGAGGTGACAGCAGGAGGGGCGAGGGGTCAGCAGGAGGGGCGAGGAGTCAACAGGGGAAGGTGGTGGTGAAGTAAATGTAAGCAACAGGGGAAAGCAGAGTTAAAAAGAAGAAAAACCCGGTACTAATCGACGTAAGTAATTAATAAACAAACCCTTTCTTAAAATAGATGTTCGTAATATAAGGAATTGAATCATGATACTCTTTAGCGAATAGTGATGATGATGATGATGATGATGATGATGATGATGATGATGATGATGATGATGATGATGATGATGATGCTGATGATGATGATGATGATGATGATGATAATGATGATGATGATGATGATGATGATGATGATGTATGTGTGACAGATAGTTTGTATCTATCCACTGGTGACAAATATAGATAGAGCGCACACAGAGAGGTGGTGGCGATTTATCCTTGAGACAGTGTTTACCAGTTAAAGGTGAAGGAGTGAGTGCTAACGTGTTCTATGATAGTCCCAACGTGAAAGTTATGCTACGTAGTCTTAACAGCTAGAAGGCAATGCTAAACCTGCAGAATCTAGCTGGCTAAGTCGTTGAGATTGCAAAGTCCCCGAGATGGCCAAGTCGATAAGATGGCTAAGTCGATGAGATGGCCTAGTCAACGAGATCGCCAAGTTGACGAGATGGCCAAGTCGACGACATGGCCAAGTTGACGAGATGGCCAAGTTAGGAGTGCTGGCCTATACCCTATACTCACCTACATTATGTCCTCACCTTCTTGTGACACAGTGAGTGAGTGAGTTAAAATGAGAAAAATTAACCAAGCCAAAGAAAGAGGGAATTCTTGAAGATATTAAGAGAGAGAGAGAGAGAGAGATCGTCTGCTCCTCACACCTTCACACTTCTCTTGTCCGCATTGATTACTTTACACCATAGCATTATCCCTCCAACATTCTTTTACCTCCCTCCAACATTCTCTTACCTCCCTCCAACACTCTCTTGCCTCCCTCCAACACCCTTAATTCTTCCCAACAGTCTTTTACCTTCCTCCAACACTCTCTTGCCTCCCTCCAACACTATTAATTCTTCCCAACAATCTTTTACCTCCCTCCAACACTCTTACCTCCCTCCAACACTGATATCACCCTCCAACACTGTTACCACCCCAACACTGCACTACCTCCTCCAACACTGCCAACACTGTTACCAACTTACAACACTGCACTACCCACCCCAACACTGTTACCACCCTCCAACAAAATCTATTTCCATTTCCTGACATACCAACATTCTGCTCCTACCTCACGTCACTCATATTTCACTGCTACACTCCGGTGCACAGACTATTGCCCACCAATATTTCACTGTCATTTTTGGTCACACTTATTGATACAGTACATAGTTGCATTTCTTATTCTCCTCGTATAGGGTCTGCCACATGTGTCTTACGGAGTCTTAAATCCAAATATCGATCTCCAGTTTGTTTTTAGTTTCCAGTAACTTGAACCTTGGATGATTTTCCGACTGTTTTCCCTTCAATAAAACCCTCCCCATCTGACTCCCCTCCTTCAAAAACCTCATCATCTGACTCCACCCCTTCAAAAAGCTCTTCATCTGACTCCCCTCCTTCAAAAACCTCTTCATCTGACTCCCCTCCTTCAAAAACCTCTTCATCTGACTCCACTCCTTCAAAAACCTCTTCCTTGGACCGCACTCTGCCAGGATATATAGTTATTATTTTTATTTATTACCTAAATAAGAATCTCTACCATTCCATCACACACGACACACAACAGCCATAAAATACACCCCACCTCCTCCTCCTCCTCCCACCTCCTCGTCCTCCCACCTCCTCCTACTCCCACCTCCTCGTCCTCCCACCTCCTCCTACTCCTCCTCATCCTCCCAAATCTCAACTTAACACTAATCACTCACACCTTTGCCAGACCTAACACAAGGCTTGTTCTCTCTATAGCTCTTCTTTGACTGCTCTCAATAGTCCCGTTAACTCTCCAGATACTCCCAATGAATCTCTCACAATCCACCTCTACCAGCTGTGTCTTACGTCTTGGCCAAGTTCACGGATGTCGTATATAGTTTTTTCCTCTAATCCACACGTCCACGCTCTCTACACAGAGCCACCCTAATCATTCCAATCTTTTGTCTTTAGCTGTTTATATGATATTATCTAATGTTTTCAGAAACCACCAAACCTTAGGACACCTAGTTTTTTCTTAAGCTGACTTCCTTCATGACAGCTCTCCCTTTCTACAATGGTACAATCCCTACAGACATCCCACACTGCTCCCCCAGATAATTAATAGAGGAAAGAAGACACAAGTGAAACCACCACCACACGGTTTGCTCTTAAAATTTCTCCAGTTACTTAAGTCTCCCCCGTGGCGTTTTAACACACTTCAGTGCCTCCTTCGTTGGTTCTATTAACTCTTCAGATTCCAGACAGTGTCCCTCTCAAGCTCACGTCTATCTCCCCCGTCGACCTTCCTCAATACCCAGCATTAGAATTCTTCCTCCTCCCCTCCAACTGTGACGTTCAGGAACTTTAAATATAACCCCCTCCGTCTCTTACAGCCGGAGCTTTCATATCTTTCTCTCTCTCTCTCTCCATCCTTTTAGTATCACACTTGTCTTTCAAACACACTACTCCCTCTCCTTTACTTAATTTCTGACAATATAATCAACATGTGTTTCCTTCTTCCCCTTTATCTCTCAGTTATCATCACATCAACCCACGCCATTACTCTCCTTCTCATTTACATCACCTTCTCGTCTCTCAATCCACACAACCTCGCCATAGTATAATGTCTCTTTTTTCTTTTCATGCCCAAACAACTTTCCTCACTCGTCTTAATGTGGGCTGAGAGTAAACCCTGACCTTTGACCTGTAACCTCACCTCCATCTAAAAGCTACTAGTCAAAAAATACCTCTGATCACCTGACCTTTGCGTCTGAGCGACTGTAACTTAAATAACGTATCTATGTGAAAATATGTAACCAATATTTTAAGGTATTATTGTGTATGTACTGTGAACTGTTCCCACCATAATACTTTGGTCTTGACTTAAACACACTCAAGTTTTGATGACATAAACACACTCAAGTCTTGATGACATAAACACACTCAAGTCTTGATGACATAAACACACTCCGGTTAATTCTTGCTTCCCCACGTGCGAAAATTATCAGAGATCAACACAGGATAGTTATTATTATTAACCTTTAAAATATCAGAATACAAATATGATAAATTAAATACTGAAGAACTGTAATGACTTTTCCCGTCTACATCTTCCAGCCAATCAGCTGCCTTGTTCTAGTCAGCATTATATACGAGTATGATATATGAATTTATAGATGTCATCATCTCAGTCAACATATATATATATATATATACAGTAGAGGGCAGTACCAGTAACCTCAGTCAATATATAGAGGGCAGCCCTATTAAGCTGGGCAGCGGGAGGCAAGGGAGAGGCCAGCAGTAGGGAGAAGGGAGAGGAGATACAGGGAGGGAGGGAGGGAATACGGAGGGGAGGAAGAGGGAAGGAGAGGGGTGGGAGGGGAAGGGAGGGGGGTGTAGATATAGAAACTAGGGACAGAAGGAGGTAAAGAGAGGAGGGAGGGAAGGAGGGTTCTATATGGCGACCATCCAGCAGGGGTGGTCCTCTGCTTATTGATTATGTACCGCAAATACCTAACGACCCCCAGCTCTGACCCCAGCCTCGACCCCCACCTCTGACCCCAGCCTCGACCCCCACCTCTGAACCCAGCCTCGACCCCCCAGCTCTACCCCCCAGGTCTGACCTCAGCCTCGACCCCCAGCTCTGACCCCAGCCTCGACCCCAGCTCTGATCCCAGCTTCGACCCCAAGCACTGACCCCCAGCTCTGACGTCAGCCTCGACTTCTAGCACTGACCCCAGCTCTGACCTGTCTGTCCAGCTGTCTGTCAATTGGTTATGATGAACCTTAGCAGATGGGATGGATGATGGTCAAGGGAGAACTGAACCAACACTGAAGAATGTAAGGTCAAGGTCAGGCTCACGGGTCAAGGTTATATTGTAGCTGCTGCTCTAGGGTCTTGATGCTGCCGTGAGCGTCATTCTAGATAATATATTCTGATCGTCTCTCTCTCTCTCTCTCTCTCTCTCTCTCTCTCTCTCTCTCTCTCTCTCTCTCTCTCTCGCATATCAAGAATAACTTTTCCCCTCTAATAAACTCCTTCTAATATATAACAGAAACACTAAGGGATTTAAGGCGGTTACACTCATAGACATCAAGTACTGAGATTCAGACTTATGAATCCGAAGCATTTATTGACAGAATAATGTACAAGTTTACTGCTTCTGTTCACGAGACTGAATCTCGGGGTTAGTGGTTCGGAGGGGAGAGGCGAACGGACTTTATAAGTTGACTGTACATAGCAACACCAAAATTATGGTCTATCAAGTATAACAATCTTGATACCCTGTAGTATAATGTTACTCTTACACCCAGGGCCATAGGCATTAATACAGATGTACCACAAATTTCAAAGCTGATTCTATGTACCCGGTAATATAAAATAAAAAAAATGCAACACATAATCTTGTGGAAAAAATTCGCAAAGAAGGGGAGCAGATAAAATTAATCCATGTGAAGGGGTGTCAGAGAGGCGAGATCTGGCCGCCGCCTCCACCACCACCACAGCCACATTCCCCTGGGAGGTGTATTTCTGGCCACGACATCAACCTCCGTCATTCTTTCTTTTCTTTTTTTTTTTCGCCTGCGACCAATTGGCACCAAGAAGCATTATTTTCCCAAGTCCATTATTGACATTCTGGAATATCTTACGATTCTAGGGTCCAAGATTCTCAAAGGTTGGCAGGATAATTTTTCTCCTGGAACATTGGAGATGAAAACAATCCTTGTGAGTGACCCCCAATTAGCGTTCAATATGACATCTACAGTAGATTATTATAAAGCAAAACGGTAAATTGGAAGTCTCCCTCAGTTAGTGGACGAGAATTAACATATAAAGGCTGTGTGAATTCAGAGACAGAGATGATGGATGTGTTGAAAGGTGGCTCGGGTGGTGGAAGGTGGCTCGGGTGGTGGAGGTGGTGGAAAATGGAAGGTTTCTCAGGTGGTGGAGGTGATGGAGGTGGTGGAGGTGTGGTCGCGTTCCTCAAGTTACTACTCACAGCGAGGTTGTGGGATGCAGCACTGGGTTCACCTGCCACCCAAGGTTAGTGTCACATGACAGTCAGCTGTTGCATTTACGTGTGGTGTGACAATATGGTGTAAACCAGAGATGTGACACGGAGATGTAGGATCAAAGTGTAGTACTCAGATGTGGCAACGGGATATGGCACAGAGGTGTATCACTGAGATGTGGCACAGAGTTGTAGAGCAAAGAGGATGTACTGGGGTGTGGCTTTCAGAGAGAGATATAGTGTGGCATTGACGTTTGGCATTCAGGTGTGTATCCGGTGAATGTTTAAAGTACAACGTCTTAAACACACACACACAGGTTCGATTGTATTTCACCTGTTCGCTGTTGAATAAAAACCTCACCTCCAGTATCTTCACTACAACTGGCTCAAAAAAAGTCTTATGTAACAATTTAGTATAACAAGTTAAACCATTACACAACATGTCTACTTAATTCCCCAAAATACACTTCAAAATCATTATGGTTGTGATCACTATTATTAACCACACAACTTACACAAACTATCAGACAGACAGACACACGTACGTAAAGTTATTCACTCATAAAAACAACATAAATTCTAAGCCGGGTGAAGATGTATGGTCCCCAGATGTACGCCTTTCGTGGTTTATTTATTATGGATCAACAATCACGAGTGTTAACATTAATGGTGTTTGACGCCACCTGACTGTGAGTTATGTACAGTAGCAAACAAAATTCCCTCGACACTAATAGTTACATCTACTTGAGGGTCGTGTACTGTAGGTCAGGTGTGTGTGTGTGTGTGTGTGTTGGTAGCGTAAAGGAAAAATAAACCTAAACGACACTGAAGCGATGGACAAATTATGGTGTTGGTGTGCGAGATTACGTCTTCTTGGATGAAAATAACTGTGGCAGAGAGAGCGATGTGCCTTCCATCTCTCACTGCACCCCACTGCATCCCCTCTACCTCTTATCTCTCAGTCTCAAACATCGCAATTCTCACACGTCTTCAACTCCTCCTCATCTATTTCTTTCTCTCTCTCTCTCTCTTCTGTCAATATCCACCTGTCTCTCCCACCCCTATTTGCCACTCCCTACCTCAGCTACCTGCTAACCCACCCCTACCTCACCTACCGGAGCCCCCCCACACCTTTACCTCCCTCACCCCACCAGCTCCACCGATCTACTCTTACCATAATTCCAGCACTGTCGGGCCATGAGAGTTACCCTGGTCACTTCCCTTGGATCCACATTCTCAAAGGTTGGTTGGATGAAGGTTCCTCGTTTGCGATCACGTAAGAATGCGACTATAAATAGCTTTATCATTTACAGTGAGACAGCCTAGACTAATTCTCTGTGCCCTGATTGGTACCAAGTGACTATACAGTATAGTTAACCCGTAGAGTCTCAGAGTGTTATTGTTTGGACGTTATTCTTCAGTTAGGCACATCCTTACGTCTTTATTTACGATGAATCTTGGAGACTTTGTACCTAGGACACACTGCCTAACCTCGTCTATAGTTGAGATTATCGTTCCACCAGCATGGCAAGTGTCGTATTGCTAAGCGCAGGTCGAGCACCACGGAAATGCCGTTAGGACGCAAGGGGTGTAGTAATTATTGTGTAAATGTTATGACAGGTAGAGCAGGCTCCCTGGCCGCAGCCTGACGAGCTGGCGACCACTTGCGGCATCCGAACCTCATCTTCCAGGTAAAACCACGCCTTTACTATCCTTCACCCATCTCTTTCACAATAACCTCTCCCAGCTACAGCCACCTAGCCTGCTTCTTGTCTTTTATTCACACTTCTTAGGTCACTCCTGTTGCTTCAATATCTATACAGGCAATACATTATAGCAGCTGTGAACAATGAGTAAGGAGGAGTGGGCGAGTCACAGGTAGCTTCACCACCAGCCCGCGGCAACTCCCCGAGCCTAAGTTTCATATTACCAAACGTTGTTCAAGGATGGTGGTGGTGGGACGAGATTTAAATCAGTAAGAGCGCACCTGGGTCTTGCGTAAGGTGACCATGAAAATAAATACACGTCATGCGGTGTGTGATACAAGTCGTTGACCCTGTAGCCCGCCAGCAACTGCTCTCGGGAATTATAGCAAGTTAAACTGGACCTTTTTCCCCACACTTTTTTCATAGTTCCTAGTCACAAGATAGACATTAAAACGATGATCCTGCTTAAAAGAACTGCTGCTAGAGGTCCGACAAGCTTAACCGGCAACAGTACTATTGGCTGAATCAGATTCATACTTCCCCTTTTCATGATGCATTTTAGTAACGTATCTGGGGTCATCTGATGAATACCTCCTCCCCCAATCAACAGCGCTACCTGGGGTGGAAACTTTTCAGGTGATCTCAAATCTGTTAACGCCGCTGAAAACTAATGAAGATTGTCAGGTTAGATAAGGTATACCTGCAGACTACTACCACGAGTCACTTGTTATGGTAAACTGAACTGAGTCCTTGTTTCTGCGTGCACAGCCGTTGTACTCTCCGTATATTAGTATTATTATAATCGATTCCATTTGGTAAATTGTGAATCGAGGGAGACGACCTACTGTGGGAGGGACGAGCAGAACACTACCTGAGGGAGGGAACGGGAGAAGGAATAAGGTGAATAGAGAAGGCAAGAGATCTGTGAAGCGATAGGGCGGCCTGGGGGCTCTTCGGTCTTGTTTATTCCCCCAGAGAGAAGTTCCCTCCGAGTGTAAAGAGACGCACTCAGATAAGAAAAGAGATAAAATGTGATACAGACGAAACCTGCCTGCCCGTCCATCGTGTAACCTTAGTAAGAGTAGCAGTACTTGTTACCAAA
>NW_024732440.1:7914178-8131678 GCF_018991925.1 Homarus americanus | reverse complement strand
CTACTACCTGTCATGCCATATCTATAACTACGACCTGTCATAAATACAACAATCACCACCACTACCTCTACGACCATCATCATTATGACCTGTTGTACAGACCGTGAGACTACGGCCAAACCATCAACATTCTTGAAAGTCTTATAAGCCACCACTACTACTACTACCTGTCATACAGACCATCACTACTACGACCTGTCATACAGACCACCACCACCACTACGACTTGTCATACAGACCACCACCACCACTACGACCTGTCATAATCACAATCACTACTACGACCTGTCATACATCAGTACAAGTGGACAGTGTTACGTACTCTAGTCGGTCTAAGACAAATTACTATAAGTGTTGTTGTTCCTCCAAAGTGTGATGCACTCTCACTGTACTGTACCCGGACGACAGAGAAGTGAACTTGATACAACAGTTACTCCTCAGCTGAAGGAAGTAATTATACAAGTCATGGTAAGACAAATCACTGTATTTTTACTCCCACACATTTTTGGGGTTTAGTAAAACTTGTCGATTGAACAAAAATATAACGAGACTCATTTATAGAGAAATTCTCCAGAGACGAACTTTTACAGCTGAGAGTCAATGACGTCTTGGCGTGTGTGTTTGCGGCCGGGACACAGCGGTACAGCGGCAACAGCGGCAGGGACGACACACCGTCAACTAGCGGGGCACCCGCCTTAGACAGGGGCGAGGCCTAGTCAAGGGGCGGGACTACACCAGGTAGGGGGTGTGGCTACACTGGCTGAAGGGCGGAGTCTATCCGCTCTGCCTGCCAACACCACCTACTCGTCCTCTTTCCAAGAAACTGTTTAAACTTTAATACTGGCGAAAACTAATGTGTTGGATCCAGGTCATTCACGTGAAACCTGGGTGAGGGAGGGGCTGCTTGATCTCACGGAGTAGGAGGGACAGGGCGGGACGGGGAGTGCACATCTTGGGTTTTGACCACCGGGCCAACACGTGACCGACCTACTACCTCCTACCACACCATCAACGTACAAATGAAGGTTGTGCAGTAACCATATCCTTGAGATTACAATATAGTCCTGTACACACACACACACACACACACACACACACACACACACAGACAACAGGTTCACGTTCACTCCCACGTTATATCAGTGAGGAGGCGGGATACCTCCAGGGCTGTCTCCTACCACACCCTCCCTCCCTACCCCCTTCACATGTAAGTTTGCATATTTTCAGCCACCGGCTGCAACTCTATTAATAAACCGTTTATTATTATTACACACACACACACACACACACACACACGCAAGAAGTACAGATCATTACAACCGCAGCTCACCTCATCATTATTACAACACAAGACCTCGAGCACTGATCCTCTGACCGAACATCAATAGCTGGCCTCCCCTTCACCTGGATATTATATCATAAAGAGGAGCTCGGGATCACTTATGTTAACACGTGGAAACAAAAATTGTGTTTACAGCTGTAGTGACTTGTACTGTACCTTCAACGGTCACTGATACCTACAGAGCCCAGCGACAAAACATCATGGAGTTCCATTAGCTGGCATGATAAACAAGAATGATTTCACGATAATCAATAATGACCAACGAAGATTATGATAACAATAAGGAAGACCTGGTGGCCCAGCGGGAGAAAGCAGATCCCATGCACAACAGTCTACACACAAAGTAATTCCCTCTGTTATATCGCCAAGAAGCTATTGCTTCACAACAGAGTGAAATAGCAGTGCTGAACACGTGACATGCATACTAATAAGTGGCCCCCGACTTGAGTCATTCACTGCATACCAAATTGAGTGGAAAGTCAGTAATGCAAGGCGGCGATGCATCCAAGTCTACCACAGTGAAGGGTTACCTTCAGCCATTTCGCTAACCACACTGCATCAACCATGTTTTGAACAAGTAGCTACTGATCACATAAGTAACATGAGTGTAAATACTCAAGAGTCGCTCGAGTGTCATCATGTTAAAGTCATAACTGCGGCTCTTCCTTACAGATACTTATTGGTACGTATAAGTATGTGTGTGAGAAAGCCTGGGTGTGTATCTGGGTGCAGCCTACAGGTACAGCCTGTTTGTGTGTGGAATATAATACAAGAACATTTGTGTCTTTACATAATTACCCTGCCTTGGTCTGCCACATTAAATTTCTACTTCCCTGTATCTTTTATTCATATAGTTCGACATGATAATACTTTTAACCACTCACAACTACGCCAGGGCATGGGCGGTGGATAGGACGTGGAGGAAGTGGCGATGACGTGGCAGCAATGGTAGTAGCTGGGGTAGGTGTCGAGATTGACAGCCGAATAGAGAAAGTCTGGGGAATCAGCCCACGAGCCCTGGTTGCTTCAGATGAGCACACAACCAGAATTTGAACGAACAGCGGGATGCAAGTACAGCTGTTTTGATGGCTGATGTGTGACGAAGCAGCAGCGACCTTCTCACCTCCGTCTACCCCCCTAGTGGGGGACGCGAACAAGCAAACGAGCGGCGAACAAGCAACCTGCTCGTTACCGCCCTTATAACCAGGATATAGGAAACGGGGTTATGATGATGATACTGTAAAGATAGACAGACTACAGGAGAGAGAGAGAGGGGGGGGGGAGTGGGCCAGCCAGCTATACTGTAGTTCACGTGACGTCACTGCGCAGAGCAAGAGAAAACTAGACCGCTGTCCGGCCGACCTCTCTGTTTTGACCATGGTCATACGTAAACATAAAGTTGTTATACGTAAAGACAAAATAATCAAAAGTAATTATTAAGTTACCATATGTATATAAATGATACATCAAATAAAAGAAGATGATACATTAATACAAGTGGTGTGATACAGAAACACAGAACATTTGGTACATGGTGATACATAGACTGAGTACATCACACAGCTCAAATACCTGGGGAGTCAAAGGTACTATCGTGGACAAAAGTTCGCTCCCTGTAGTGAACTGAGACACGGGAATGAGTCTCTGAACTGACTTACCCTGATTGTTATCTGGTGCGGGTGTGCTGTGCAGGTCGATACTGCTTCAGTTTGGGAAGGAGCGAACTTTTGTCCACGATAGTACAACAAGTCCCCCCCCCTCCCCCCCACACACACAAGAGAGGGTCACATCTGTAAATATTCTCTAAACGCACACACACACGCACAAAGACAAGACCGCTTTGTTTAAGACATAAGAACATAAGAATGAAGGAAACTGCAGGGGGCCTATTGGCCCATACTGGGCAGTCCCATTTACACCCAACACCTATCGCTCATACAATATAACCATCCAACCTATGTTTGAAGCTACCCAGCGTATTCGAGTTAATGATGATGTTTGGTAACTTGTTCCACTCATCCACTACTCTATTTC
The DNA here is from genome assembly GCF_018991925.1 of Homarus americanus. NCBI lineage: Eukaryota > Metazoa > Arthropoda > Malacostraca > Decapoda > Nephropidae > Homarus > Homarus americanus. The sequence continues at coordinate 8,128,302 of NW_024732440.1, read as the reverse complement.
CAAACCAGAGTTTACTTGTTTCGCGCCTAAAGCTAAGTTTGTCTAATTTAAACCATTATTACGAGTTCGCTCATGGTTGGATAGTTTGAGTACCTTTGTTATATCACCTTTGATTAGCCCTGACATCCATTTATACACCTTGATCATATCGCCCCTCACTCTACATCTCTCGAGGGAGTGCAAATTAAGATGCTTTAACCTGTCTCTGTACTCAAGGTTCCTAATGCTCGTGATTAGTCTTGTCTTTCTCCTCAGAATTCTTTATAGGAGTTCTATATCCATTCTGTAGTACGGTGACCAGAATTGAACTGCGTAATCCAAGTGAGGTCTCACAAGCGCCAAGACGCTGTATCCATAACCGGATTAGTTTCGGCTTTGCATCGAATTCAAAACAGTTCAATTCCGTGTATAGCCAACCATCCTCTCATGTTATAAGAAAGACAAAATGTGGGGTTTACATAGAATGGCGACTCTCTTGCCCCGACATCCTCCTTTCCCTCACCAACCTTCCTTCCCGTCACCAATCTTTCTTCCCCTCACCAACCTTCCTTCCTCTTCCCTTCCCATCACCATTCTTTCTTCCCCTCACCAACCTTCCTTCCCGTCACCAATCTTTCTTCCCCTCACCAACCTTCCTTCCCGTCACCAATCTTTCTTCCCCTCACCAACCTTCCTTCCCCTCCCCGTCACCAATCCTTCTTCCTCTCACCAACCTTCCTTCCTTCCCTTCCCATCACCATTCTTTCTTCCCCTCACCAACCTTCCTTCCCGTCACCAATCTTTCTTCCCCTCACCAACCTTCCTTCCCGTCACCAATCTTTCTTCCCCTCACCAACCTTCCTTCCCGTCACCAATCTTTCTTCCCCTCACCAACCTTCCTTCCCCTTCCCTTCCCATCACCATTCTTTCTTCCCCTCACCAACCTTCCTTCCCATCACTAATCCTTCTTCCCCTCACCAACCTTCCTTCCACTTCACATCACCAACCTTCTTTCCTCTTCCCTTCCCATCACCAATTCTTCTTCCCACCACCAAATTAACGAGTCATTACCTGATAGAACCTAACCTAATGAAACTTAATCAAACCTAGTTCACCTTTGCGCTGTTACCTGAAATATTGTAAATTTGTAATATAGTAAAAGTAGAATACCTTGATGGAGAACGAGACCTGAATATTGAAGGGCATTGTTTATTACAACACCAATGATTAAGATTTGATGATACCTTCAAAATGCGTGATGAATGATACTGATGTTTCTCACAGCCTTGTTTCTGATATTTGTTGATTCAGTCGTTTATATGTTTTATTTAGAGGCAGAGAGACTGAGGCAGATATAGAGAGAAAACGGGATTGACAAACAAACAGAGAGAGAGAGTTAACAGGATCATGTGACTGCCAGGTGACTGAGACCGTCATGCCTTACGGCCTTGAGGTGTTTGTGGCGTTGTCATCTGTGGCGGCAGGTGTTTCAAGCCTTTATCTCGATGTTATATTACTTTTTACTTTTTAATTGGGTCTTTTTGGTTCTCTCTCTCTCTCTTTCTCTCTCTCTCTCTCTCTCTCTCTCTCTCTCTCTCTCTCTCTCGTTCGGGGTTACCTAATGACGTCTTCGTCAGAACACGGCCTCACAAGAAGAGTTTAGGGAATTCGACAGATGTGAGAAGAACAGCTGCACGAGGCGACCAGCTGAAGATGATTATATTATTACTCAACAACATATAAGATACGAAATAAAAATACGGTATTAATCCATTAATAGTATCTAAAGGATACGTACAAAATTCCACAGCGCGTCAATACTGTACTGGTGAGCTCAGGTCCTCTGTGGCGAGGTATGGTTGTGACGTTTCCACGCAGTTTGGGCACTAGCGACTGAGATTCCACAATAATCCACATTCACCCTAAACATTTTTCAATCGTGGCAGACATATTATTGAATGTTTTATGTAATAAAAACAACAGATATTTTTTGGATCTGTAGAAAACAGTCATCACTACTATGCCTCTGTTTTACGTGCAAGACCCAGTATAAAATTGATTGCCTGTTTGACAACTGTACGAAAATGGTCAGGTCAAATCCCTACTGAATTCTAACAATTATCTGGCCTACCCACCGCACTCGCAGGACGGGGTCAACTGCTGGGGCAAGGTAATTGTGTACCGTCCTGAGAAGGTACACAGCTTGGGTGTCAGGCGAGGGAGCGACCTCTGTATCACATTTACTAGAATCAATAAAATAGAGAAATTTAGTCACCCCAGCTTATTTCACGATAATCTAACCTCACCCTTCCAAGTAGCGTTTAGGTGTTTATTCGTCATGTAAATTAAGCTGGGGTGCCTAATCTTCATGTTATTCAATTATATATAATTGTTGTTCCTTAAGAAGCGACCAGCTGTGTATTGAGTATGCGGTTCAGTTCTGGTGCCCTTATTATAGAATGGCTATCAATTCACTAGAGTCGGTGCAGCGAAGAATGACGAAAATGATTCCGGGACTTGGAAACCTTCCATATCAGGATGGGTTAAGGAAACTAAACTTGCATTCCCTAGAAAGACGAAGAGTGCGGGGAGATATGATAGAAGTATTTAAGTGGGTGAAAGGAATCAATAAAGGGGATATAGATAAAGTTCTTATAATATCCGAGCAGGATAGGACTCGGAGCAACGAATTTAAGTTGATAAGTTTAGGTTTAGGAGGGAGATAGGAAGGAACTGGTTCACAAATTGGGTGGTAGACGAGTGGAACAAGCTTAGCAACTTTGTAGTAAGTGCTGGGACGCTGGAAAGTTTCAAAAGGAGGCTAGATAGATTCATGGATGGTAGAGAGTGGTAGTAACTCTCGACAGGAGCTGCCATGCACAGGCCAACCGGCCTATTGCAGACTCCTTATTTTCATATGTTCTTATGTAATGACTGTGGACACTAAAACAGAGAGGGAAGAGTTCCAACCTCATCAGGGACGTGGTGCGACGCAAGTGATAGTGGAGGGATTATGTAGCAATAGAGACTACAGATTTATTGAACGGTGTTGGATATTTGGGAGGAGTTAGGAGACTGGGGAGGTGAAGCTTGGAGTCGATGATGGGATCGATTGGTTGAGGAGGTGGAGCTTGGAGACGATGATGGGATCGATTGGTTGAGGAGGTGGAGCTTGGAGACGATGATGGGATCGATTGGTTGAGGAGGTGGAGCTTGGAGACGATGATGGGATCGATTGGTTGAGGAGGTGGAGCTTGGAGACGATGATGGGATCGATTGGTTGAGGAGGTGGAGCTTGGAGACGATGATGGGATCGATTGGTTGAGGAGGCGGAGCTTGGAGTCGATGATGGGATCGATTGGTTGAGGAGGTGGAGCTTGGAGTCTAGGATGGGGTCGATTGGTTAAGGAGGAGAAGGAGCTGGAGGAGAGAGCAAAAGATTCGAGGAAGGAGATACAGGTTAAAGTGAGAAGACCCACGAGGAGAGGGAAGAACATGCTAACTAGAAAAAAATGAATAATTCAGAGCATCAGAAGAATGTGACTAGTTGAGACAATCAAATAGAAGAAAAAACAGGAGAGTATTTAGCTGAAGGACAAGAAGGGTGGTGGGGACATGTTAGTCGACTAAAACAAGGCAGCGGTGCAATACAAGTTTGAATTATACATGGCAAGGCATAACGCGTCCTGGCAATATAAAGCACGGGATTACGCGTTTTATTAGAGAAGCAACAGCATAACATGACAGGAAAGCCCTCACTATCCTTGACCTAACTGGCAGCTTCATCAATCAGAAGGTAACACAACACATAGAATACTAATCAGAATACTGCATACATATCCTTGATCTGAATGGACAGTTTCACCAGAAGACAACACCACGAGAAAGAAGCACATCAGAGCACACATACCTGACTTGGCATTGTTGTTGGCACCGGTCAGCGTGAGACTGGCACTATTTAGATTGCACGATGCAGAGCTTCAAAACTGACCTAGAACCCACTTTCACATCAATGGAACCTCACTATACAAACCCCAACATTCAGACCTTACACTATATAAACCCCAACATTCAGACCTTACACTATATAAACCCCAACATTCAGACCTTACACTATATAAACCCCAACATTCAGACCTTACACTATATAAACCCAACATTCAGACCGTACACTATATAAACCCCAACATTCAGACCTTACACTATATAAACCCCAACATTCCGACCTTACACTATATAAACCCCAACATTCAGACCTTACACTATATAAACCCCAACATTCAGACCTTACACTATATAAACCCCAACATTCCGACCTTACACTATATAAACCCCAACATTCAGACCTTACATTAAACCAAACAGCATAGAAACTTAATAATACTTATTTTTTACCTGAATCTTGCCTTGGTCTTTAATCTGTTTTCTCCACAATTAAATCGGCAAACTTTCATAAAAATAGGTAAGTATTTTGTTTAATGTTTCCTTCATACACGCACACTTACGTAACCTACTGTGTGTATAGAACTACTTATTGTATGCGTGTTGATGAGAAATTAAGTTAATATTTTCTTCAATCGCTTGACTTAAGTGTGTCCTGAGTCTTGACGAATAAATGACTTACTAGAAACTGAGACAGCTCATCTAGCTATCCTAAGACTTATAATCAATTCTCCAAGATTATGTCACCACAACTATCTCCTTACCCTACGACTACGGTATGTGGATTAAGAATATTTTTTAGTAACAACTTAAAAAATATTTTGAGGTAGTGCTTCCTGGAGCCTATTGATTTGATTCGTATCTTGAAAGGAATCAATAGCCACATGTATAAATGTTGTAGTGTAGAATACCCTCGTGACCATAGTAGACGGCTTCCTCTCGGCGACTGGGGGAGAGGGAGCGACAAGTTGGCTTGGCTGGGAGTAATTATTGAATATAAACACTGCAATCAATGTTTACAAACATGTAACCACATAACTTTAAGCACGTGGTACAAAAACATTCCTTCGCCGTTTTACAGATAAGTGTAAATTTTAAACATATATCCAAGCTATGATGACTGTACGACAATGACTTTCCTCAACACACACACACACACACACTGTATATGCTTACTTTTTTTATCTCTGCGCAGGAATCCGGTCATTTTGCCCACCAGTCATTTCGCCCATACTATGGAGTCGGTTCGCACACAAGTCATTTCGCCCATACTATGGAATCGGTTCGCCCACAAGTCATTTTACCTACATTAAGAACATAAGAATGGAGGATACTGCAGCGGGCCTATTGGCCCATACTGGGCAGTCCCATTTCCACCCAACCCCTATTGCTCATATAAGCATCCAACTTATGTTTGAAGCTATCCAGCGTATTCGAGTTAATGATGATATTTGGTAACTTGTTCCACTCATCCACTACTCTTTTTCCAAACCAATGTTTACCTATTTTGCGCCTAAATCTAAATTTGTCTAATTTAAAACCATTGTTACGAGTTAGCTCCTTTGTTTAGCTCCGACTTCCATTTATACACCTCTATCATGTCGCCCATTGCTCTACATCTCTCGAGGGAGTGCAAATTAAGATGCTTTAACCTGTCTCTGTACTCAAGGTTCCTAATGCCTGGGATTAGTCTTGTCATTCTCCTCTGAATTCTTTCCAAGGATTCTATATCCATTCTGTAATACAGTGACCATAATTGAACTGCATAATCCAAGTGAGGTCTCACAAGCGCAAGATATAGTCTTAAGATGACCTCGCTAGTCTTGTAACTGACACTCCTTTGTATGAACCCAAGTACTTTACTAGCCTTGTTACGAGCAAAGACACATTGTTTACTTGGCTTAAGATTCCTACTTGTCATTACTCCTAAATCTCTCTCGCAGTCGGATTTCTCAGTAACATCGCTGTTCATCTGGTATCTGGTTTCCCTCTTTACATCTCCTATACTGAGTACTTTACATGTGTCCACGTTGAATTTCATCTGCCATTTTTCAGACCATTCGAAATTTTTTTTTAGATCTTCCTGTAGTTTTGCGGAGTCCTCGCCAGATTTAATTACGCGTCCTATTTTAGTGTCATCAGCAAATTTACTTATGTTGCTGGCTATGCCGATATCTATGTCGTTTATGTATATAATAAATAATAATGGTCCAAGTACTGAGCCTTGGGGAACTCCACTAGTGACGTTGCTCCAATGGGATTTAGTGCAGTTAATGCTCACTAGCTGTTTCCTGTCCTGTAACCATGCCCTAATCCATTTTAGAATATCTCCCTCCAGTGCCATGAGCCTCCACTTTTCTTATTAGTCTTTCGTGGGGGACTCTGTCGAAGGCTTTGCTAAAGTCGAGATATACCACATCATAATAGTGCCCCTCGTCCACTGATTCGAAAACTTCTGAAAAGAATGTTAATTGATTAGTTAGACATGAACGCCCGCTTGTGAAGCCATGCTAGGAATCATTGATCAACTTGTGCTTCTCCAGGTGATTTCGAATAGAGTTAGAAATGATTGCTTCCAGTAATTTGCCTACAATTGATGTTAGACTGATTGGACGGTAGTTAGAGGATAGTGAGTGATCTATCTCCCTTCTTGAAAATCGGTATTATATTCGCTATCCTCCAGGATTCTGGTACTACACCTGTTTTTAAGGAGTTGATTCACGCACACTATCGAGTCGGTTCGCCCACACCTGTTTCGTTACCTGTTTTATTTAGGATTAGTAATGTATTTATGTAAAGAACTGAACTTCAATAAAGTTTTCGAAACTTTGCAAATATCGTCTGTAGGTTTTGTAATTGTTAAAAATCCAGCGGATTTAGTCAGTCAATGGCAAGATGGCAGACTGTCAAGATTATTGCGTTCAAGTACCTGCGTAACAGTAGATGCATAAATTGATGGCCCTTTCGATTCTGCAGGAGGGAGAAATACTTCCGATGTTCGAACGTCTCCAGCACCAAGCCACCACAGCCCCTCTACAAACTATGGTAGATAATCTATCAAGAACAAGGATCCACAGCTCCACATGGCCACCATCCAGCTGGAGTATTTTCAACTGGTCCGTGTGTACCAATAATGACATTGAAGGATGGCATAACCAACTGAATAAACGTGCTGCCGGCAGATACCACCTTCAGTTATCTAGTACACGAATAAACATAAATAGAACTTGACAAAGTGTGGGCGAACTGACTTCGGGTGTGGGCGAACCGACTCCTAAGTGTGGGCGAATGGACTTGTGGGCGAATGGACTTGTGGGCGAATTGACTGTAAACCTCTGCACACATTATTAAGAGTGCAGGTCAATGATAACAGCTAACGACGGGGTTTAAATACTGACAAGTCTACTGCCATTATTCCCTGACAAACACAAGCTTCTCTTTAACACCCCTGTAATGGGGGGATTTTTAAGGTGGGAGATATAGATAGGATATTTATAGTTGTAGGAATGTAAAATGAGGAAGTTTGGTAGCGTGGCCGGTTAGTTATTTAGTTGTATATATATATATATATATATATATATATATATATATATATATATATATATATATATATATATATATATATATATATATATATATATATATATATATATATATATATATATATATATATATACGTTCTTAGGGGACATCTTCTCAAACACCGCCTCTAATGGTACAGCTATTTATTTTTCACTCAATGACAAAGACACATTAATAGAACATTATATCGAAGTTACTAGAACAATATATTTACGTTACTAGACACTGACTCTCGGACACACATGTATAATATGAACACGAAGTAGTACCTTAAGCTGTGTATACTTATATTACCCTATTAATTATGTATAGTAAAGTATTACAGAACATGTATTAATCCTATGTAATATTTCCATTAATTATGCACAATGTTATGTATATGAATTATCATATTTACATTTTATGTATTCAGCTTGTGAATGCTGGCATCTGTACATGCAGCGCGCAGTGATACATAGAGTGGAGACCACCAGTCCTTATGGTGTGGAAGCGAGTGTCCTTGTCCACCTCTGTATATCTCCCATACGAGAATAAGAACCTATTTTAAGATAACCAGTGTTTGTGTATACCCTCAGTAGTGTAGAACATTTTGGGGGTATCAAAGGCAAACAGAACACACATAAAATGAATACACTTCCCGCCGTAAGTAACTCACCCTATGGATAGCTCTGACAATGACTCACGTGACCTGAGAGAGTCCCAGCAGTTGCTGTTGAAGGGAGTGCTGGACTCTGGGTGCTGGGGAGGGAAGTCTCCCGCCCGCCCTCAACTGGTGACGAGCGTGACTCGGTCTTCCGTCGATAGTGTTGTGGAAGTCGTCTCAATGGAATCTGAATCAGGAATCCCCGGTGGAAGGGGGTGCTGGGCCTATATATTGGCGGTCACCAGCCGGCATTTGACCTCTCCCAATTAACACAAAGCTGGGTGTGTCTTGACTGGGTGTGAGCTGATCCAGTGGTGGTGAGAATTCTGATTCCCTTGTGAATTTGACCTGCCTTGGGACAGGTCTGGACAGCCGTTTGCCCAGGTGTGGTTGTAGGTCATATCACACGGTTAACTCAAGTACTCTGTGGCCCCACCCTCCTGTAGGGTGTCTCAACTTGGTATGTGGGTTACCACGAGGGCATCTACTTACTGTTATATGTGTTGTAATTCTCTGGGCTGTAAGCTGTGGCCTAATAACAATCATTAAACCTCAAGCCAAGACCAAAGCTTCCATACCAGAGAACTGATGACACATATAGACAGTAATATCATGTGCAGTATCTAAAATAGTCCCTCAGGCGATAATACAATCTCACATTTACAAACAATAATCTCATAGATACTGGCATGTATGTTTTTCTAATGGCTTAGTTTGATCTGACAAAACTTACTATACCTCCCGCCAAGATCAAAGCTTCTATGCCAGGAGGAAAAACACGTACACAGTAAGTGATCATAGAATGAGCGTAACTGAGTTAAAGATCCTACATATCTAGCATAGTATTCGAGACAAACTTGCAAATCACATTCTACAAACAATAACAGGTGTTCCATTGCCTTGCGAGCCCATGTCAAAATAATGATTCGTCCCAATCAGTAATATGGCTTCAACATTGCATTAGGTAGTACAAAACATGGATCAAATGAATTCATAGAAATAGTGGGGCGAATTTCGATTGGAGGATTATCAGGGGTTAAGAAGGTGCCTAGGTGAGGTCACCTGGGAACAGTCAGGTCAGTCCACGATAGGAACGGGTGAGGTCACATGTGACACAACAATTGATCATGACAATAATATATTCACTAGCATACTACGTAAAGCACAAGAACAAAATATACCATACAGAAAAATTAGGTCAAATAAGAATGAGCCAAGGTGGATGACCAGAAAACTTAAACATGACATAGGAATAAAGAAAGGAATTAATAAGAAATTGAAGGGAAGGGAGGAGCAGCTCAGAAATAGGTATAATGAACTATCTAGGAATGTTAAGAAAAATGTAAGGAAAGCAAAGAGAGACTACGAAATCAGGATAGCAAGAGAATCCAAGGCGAATCCCAAGGGATTTTTCCAGGTATATAGAACAAAGGTCAAGGACAAAGTTGGGCCTTTAAAGTCAGGGGGGGGGGAGTGATCGATGACAGTGATGAAATAAACAAAGCCTTGAACAGCTACTTTTTATCAGTTTTCACAGAAGAAATTCACAAGGAAATTCCAGAGGTGGAACTGATATTTATGGGAAAGGAAGAAGAGAAATTAAAGAATATCACTATCAAAAAAGAGGATGTTCTTAAGAGGATAAATAAATTAAAGAAGACAAAATCCCCAGGGCCGGATGAAATTTTCCCTCGAGTCTTGAAAGAGTGGAGGGAACAGATTAGCGGACCCTTCGTAAATACATTTACAAAATCATTAGACACGGTTGTTGTGCCAGACTTGTGGAAACAGGAAAATATAGTACCCATATTCAAAAAGGGAGACGGAGCATCAGCGTCAAATTACCAGCAGATCAGTTTGACGTCAGTAGTGGGGAAATTTCTTGAATCAATTACAGCAAATAGCATCCGATCGCATTTAGAGAAAAGCAAATTAGTCTACGACTCTCGACGTGGGTTTACAAAGGGAAAATCTTGTCTAACAAATCTGCTGACGTTTTCTTAGGAAAGTCTTCAAGGTAGTAGATAATGACGAAAATTACGATGTTATTTACTTAGACTTTAGCAAAGCATTTGACAGAGTACAGCATCAGATGCTTCTGAGAAAAGTTAAGGTTCAAGGTATCGAGGGGAAAGTTTTAAATTGGATAAAATCATGGCTCACCGATAGAACGCAGAGGGTCAGCATAGATGGTGTTAAATCTGAGTGGGGCTGTGTAACCAGTGGGGTTCCCCAGGGGTCAGTACTAGGCCAACTCTTGTTCATAATCTACAGAAACGATCTAGATAATGGGATCAGCAGTGACACAAACAAGTTTGTGGATGACACCAAAATAGGGCGGCAGATTAATGCAGGGCAGGATGCAAATGCACTACAGGAGGAACTAAATAAACTGCAGGAGTGGTCAGAAAAGTGGCAAATGAAATTCAACACCTGCAAGTGCAGCGTACTTAATATTGGAAGAACAAATGCTGTCAATGTATACAGCCTTAACAACATCAACCTAGAGAAGTCGACTTGTGAAAGGGACTTAGGGGTACTTGTAATCCCGGACGTACGGCCTAGAAAACAGTGCGTTAATGTTCGAAATAAGGCAAACAGAGTATTAGGTTTTATATTTAGAAGTGTAAGTAATATAAGAGTGCAGAGGTCTTATTGCAACTAAATCTTGCGCTAGTCAATCCGCACCTCGATTATGCAGTTCAGTTCTGGTGCCCCTATTATAGAATGGATATCAATTCACTGGAGTCGGTGCAGCGAAGAATGACAAAAATGATTCCGGGACTTAGAAACCTTCCATATCAAGATAGGTTAAAGAAACTAAACTTGCATTCTCTAGAAAGACGAAGAGTGCGGGGAGATATGATAGAAGTATTTAAGTTGGTGAAAGGAATCAATAAAGGGGATATAGATAAAGTTCTTATAATATCCGAGCAGGATAGGACTCGTAGCAACGGATTTAAGTTGGGTAAGTTTAGGTTTAGGAGGGAGATAGGAAGGAACTGGTTCACAAATAGGGTGGTGGACGAGTGGAACAAGCTTAGCAACTTTGTAGTAAGTGCTGGGACGCTGGAAAGTTTTAAAAGGAGGCTAGATAGATTCATGGATAGTAGAGAGTGGTAGTAACTCTCGACAGGAGCTGCCATGCACAGGCCAACAGGCCTATTGCAGACTCCTTATTTTCTTATGTTCTTATGTCTGCCAGCTCCAGGTAAGGACACTCGACTGAGTAATGCCCTTTGAGATGTTTGTACGGTGGGCGGAAATAAAGTCCACAGGAAAAAAAGTCACATGACTTGTACACATTGACAACACAATATATATATGATGGCATTGCAGGTAGGTTAGGTTAAGTTAGGTTAGCTTAGCTTAAGTTAGGTTTTTCCGTGCCCTTTTATCCGACTTTTTTCCTGGATTCGTTCATACACCTCTAGTATAAGCTAGGCAAATGCAGGCGCTCTAATTTCTCAGGGTAGCTGAGGTGCCGAAGCGCTGGCACCAGCCTGGTGGCTCTCCTTTGGACATTTTCAATCAACTGACAGTCCTATGCTTACCAATTTCAAGATATTAGGCTTGTTGTTTTTTTACTCTTCTGATGTATAGTCACCCAAAAAAGTCCTGTCGCAAACCATGAACCCCGAGATTCAGACTCTTGAATCCGAAGCATTTATGGACAGAATAATGTATCAGTGTCTACTGCTTCGGGTTCCCGAGTCTGAATCGTGGTTCGCGACAGGACTTTTTTGGGTGACTGTACAATAATTATCGAAACTTTAATGAAGTGGCTTACGAGTTTCACACAATTCCTATGCAAAAATGTCACACTACAAAATATCTACCCAGGTGTAGTTTCAGATATGGTTTTAATAAAGCTATTGTTCTTTAATATCTTGACCTGAGCATATCCTGTTAGTTGCTCATAGCAGTACTGATTTAGCAGTATAGGGATATGCCCATGTGGTTTCTACATACTGTAGGTGTAGTGTATGGCTTCAATCGGTGTGATTGGGGGAAGTAGTCCATTGGCCAACGTAAAATGCAAGTGACAGCTAGCAATATCCTTCTGATTTTTAGCTACATATACTTATAATCAATCAGCAATATCTAAAACCACCTACCACCAATTGTAATCCGATATTTTTTAGCAAAGAGTTTGAGGATATTAAACAATCTGGGTAGTTATTTCGAAGGCTTTCAACGAGTTGTTTATATGCAGAGCGGTTTTTTTATTAGTTCACACATGGCCGAGCTCGCACACTACTAATCGTTTTCGTCATAGCGATATCCCCGTTAACTGTAGATATTTCGCATTTGACTATTTTTCACAACCCAGGCCCGTGTTCGCTATTCTCAAGTTTCACAATTACGAAGCTTTATTGCGTGATTATATTAGGTTCTTTTCGTTTTTGTTCTATCGGATGGAAAGTTCGGTTGGAAAATTCATGGGTGGCTACTACAGCGAGCGGTCTACAAATATATCTTTAGTCTAACCTATCCTAACCTAAGCTAACTTAACCTAAATATCATGTTGACCGCACGCTATAGTAGCACCAATTCATGTATCTAAATTTATGAAAGTCGTTAGGTTTAGCCCATTTGTAAATTAAACGTCGTTACCAAGGTTAGATTTGAAATTTACAGTTTCAAGTTTTTGGTCATGGAATGCAACAATTTACCAAATCGAGTTAGAAAATATGTGAAGCAGACACCAGAAACAACCCAAACAAACCAAAACTACCAGAGGGTCGTTACCATATACAGTAGTTGGATAAGTCTTCAGGTTCATTTGGTCTGCTTCCCTTATGGTTTACACCCATTTCTACCTTGTCCTTTACGGATTCAAGTAAACATGTCTGTAAGGATCGTATTAGAATATAAACTGAACCCATACTTTTTTTATAACAGCACTATGGACCTCCCAGGTGGGGGAAGGGGGCGTTGTTGTTGTTTTTTGTTTTTTTATTGGGCACTCCCCTACATCCTTGTATGAGGTGAAGCGCAGAAAGTTTACAGCGCCCAACAGGGAAGCTAAGATCATGCTTGCCTTTATGTCTCATGCGTTAAGGGCGTAGAAGCTAGAGTCAAGGGAGTAGAAGCCTGAAGAGTCAGTGGTTTATGTCATGAAGTTATTGGAAGCTCCAACAACTTGTCCCTGAATACGAATTCACAACTTTCGATTTACACTGGGGGGCGTTGTCACCGGGTGATCTTCATTCTACACTGCTACAGTTCTAAATACTTTTCACCTACCTTCGCTAGTGGCGTATATCCTTCTCTGCTCCAAAGGTTAAATGCAAGGCTTTGGCCGCAAATGCGATTCGCTGTTAAAGGTGGAACCACACTAGCACTTTCTCCGTCATTTTCTTGCATCTATTTTCTAAAGATTGTCATTTTTCTGAGCGTGCCCTGTCACACACAAATAGAGAACTAGCACGACAGTCTTTCAGCGTTCGCCATTTGTAAAACGATCGTTCAGTGTAAAAATAACTTATCAGGTGTATTTATGATTATCAACATCAATAAAAAAATTACACTTAAGCGGTTTATTAAAAATGCGATATTGAATAGTTTCATTTAATATTTTTTTTTTACGTGAATCGATATTTATTTTATATAAATGTCTTCTTTATCGGATATAGATCTTGACTTGACCATGGAAATAGACGCAAACCAATCAGGAGGAAACTATTCGTTTCGTCGAGGGAGACGCTCTAGAAAAATTGACAAACTCTTGGAAAAATAATTACAGAAAAATGCTCGTGTTCAGACTTAGAGATGCAGATGGCGCTAGTGACCAACAGATCGCGTCCATGCCTTATTTGTAATAAAAAAAAGAGACAGATCCTCATCTAGTTTTTCAGTTTCCCAAGCGGTCCTAAGACCAATAATAACCGAAATGTATAGTTTGCTGTTACATAAAACTAAATGGCCATGCCAAGCTGTCAACATAAATTTTGTATGTTTGTTGACCCGACTTATGGATTCAACCAGAACTGGTTATGTATATACAGTATAATGACTATTGTATATTTATATAGAAATTGGAATAAATGATGACTAGTGAATAATAATATAACATGAGCATCCAACCTATGTTTGAAACAATTCAGCGTATTCGAGTTAATGATGATATTAGTTTAAAACTCGGGTTGAAACACGACGACCCTCTTCAAGGGAAGATGTTTAATAATACGGGCGTCAGAGTTTCGACAACACTGACAGGTGACAGCTGTCAACGTCCTCACTCCTCTTCGACAGAGAGCAAAGAATGACATTGTTCTCAGTCTGGGTGGTAAGATGGGTTGGCTTAATATTGCCTTTGACCTCATGTCAGCAGGTGCATTGCCTAACTGTGCCGGTCACTAATCCTTCAGGTGGACTCCTGAATTTGGGTGGTAAGGCAAGATCAGCTTAACGCGGTCACTAATTCTGGTGTTGGGTTGGGTAAGGGCCGCGGGGCCCGGGGCGGTCGCACCGGTTGCCATACCCTTGGGAGGTAGGGACTGTTCTGGCTATTATATACAGTATACTGAATACAAATAATGGGATATATTTTAGGATAACAAACCTTTTTAATATATATTATTATAGTCATCATCATCTGTAAAATATTTCTTATTGTGGGAAAGACAAAACAAGGAGGATAGTTTGGGTTGGTGTCCGCCATGCAACTCACAATAACCCTTGAACGATATTACCCCCAACCACCACCAACAATAACGTAATAAATTATAAACATATATTTTCTTCTACATAAATGTGTACCGGTATATATAAATTGCAGTCTCTGTATTATTAGTTACTTGTGTTTATTTAACAATAATAAAACACATTTTAGAAGGACATATCAAATCCATTTTTCACATCATTTAATACCTCGTACGAAAACGATAGGTTAAGTTATTTAGTTGTAGGATTCTAAAGAGAGAAAGTTTGGTAGCATGGCCGGTTAGTTATTTTACTGGGTATTATATTCGTAGGGGGAAATCTTTCTATAAAACACCACTTTCAATACAACTATTTATTATTCACTCATTGACAGACACATTAATAGCATATTATATTTACGTTACTAGACACTGACTCTCAGACATAAACATGAAATGGATACACTTCCCACCGTAAGTAACTCACCCTATGAAACCGTTCTGGAAGACACAATTCAACATCCTGGAGGCTGTAAAATTGATTGTGTCATCATGGCAAGAAGTCTCCACTAGATCCCTCAATTCTTCATGGAAAGCTCTGTGGCCATCAGTAGTCCATGATTTTGAGGGATTTCAGGATGACACAGAGTTGGACCTGGAGATTGTGTCCATTGGTCAGTCATTGGGCCTTGAAGTGGAAGAGGATGATGTCGAAGAGCTTGTGATGTCTCATGAGGAGGAACTTACTCCTGATGACTTGAAGCAACTGGATGAGATGTTAGAGGCTGACAATGGTGAGGAGGAAATTGAAATTGATGACCATATGTCAACTAAAGAGTTGAAAGATGTGATTTACCACTGGGAGAAGTTCAGGGAACTGGCTTCAAAGCACCCAGATGTGAAAACAAATGAACTAACTTTGTGTCATGTTGAGGACTCAATGGTCTCCTTCTTTAAACATAAGTTAATGGTGAGGAGGAGAGATGCCCCACAGACCACGATTGACACTTTCTTCAATAAAAGGCACAGGGACCAAGATGCTATCTCTCAGCCTTCCACTCAAGGAGAGAGGATGTTCATGGAGGAGAATCTGTCAGTCCAGAGGTTCCTGACATTTTCATGGAAGGTGACTCACCTTCCAAGAAGCAGTAAAATGCTTCTCCTCCACCTCCACTTCCTTCTCTTCTCCCTTCTCCTCCTCCCACTTCAAATTCACATCAGCATCATCATCCAGGAGCCTTCTACATACACACCTCAAGGTAAGTGTCAATTTCTAAAATTTTTGTTGAATTTCGGCAATTTTTGGTGAGCTGGAATCAATTACCCAAAAACCCATTGAAACAATGGTTTCGGTTAACGAGCAACCTGCTGGAACAGATTGTGCTCGTTAACCGAGGAACCACTGTAATGTTATTTAACACTTAATATATATAGCTAAAGTATTATACAAAAAACTTCAAGTAATGAATACTTTGAAAACTCTTGATATGTGAGCTCTGTTCACCTATTCTTATGGTGTTCATTCGAAACCAATTTCCTTATTGCATTTTGATATTCAAATGGATACTCCGATCACTACAGTTTTTTTCTCTCGTTAGCAGGATATTCATATCAATATCCTTCCCATCTCCTTTTGATGAGTATTCGTTCGAATCACACTGCTCCGTTGCCAGTTCCACCGTGTTGGTAGGAGGTTCAGCGCAATGGCCTGTCGTCCAGGAAGGGTACAACAGGCTATGCACCCTTCACCGCCAGTGTACCACGAACTTCTGAACGGAACTGTACATAATATTAAATACTATTCTTATTAACAACGTATTAGAGAACTATGCACTGAGAACAGGCAAGTGCCATCTCTCGCCCGGAGAACAATAATAAATTGATTTAGCATGTACTTTTTCATAATGTCATTTTTTCCCCTTCATTAAAACGTAAAGCAGCAAGAAAAACTTTTATTTGTTGTTAACTATATTATGTTTGTATGGTTTTATGTTTTTATCCAAGTTGTATCATAATCATTTACATTTACATAATCCCCTTTTATTAATGATATGAATAAGTTTTTCATGTTCAGTATTATGTTTATTTCTGTGTAAATATACGAGTCTTATCTGTTTGCGGTGTACAGTAACCATGTAGTTTAAGCTTCCTCACTCTACTTTGATCAACTTTTTTGATGACTGATTAGACCATTCTCTTGTCACAGGTCGATTTTTTCATTACATCAAAAAGGTCTGGATTTCCTCATGATACTACACACACACAAAAGGAGGAATAAGTGATAATGACAGTGAAGGAAAGATTGGTAAAAAAAAATCACAAGAAACAAAGAAAAACGATTATCATCATGATGATCCTTGTATTCTAAAGCAGTGCTTCTCAAACTATCTGATGTGGCGGACCGGCTGGTTTTTTTCCAATGTGTCAAGGACCGGTACCATTTTTGTGCCATATTATTATTTGCTTACGATCTGAGAAAATATTATTTGAACATTTGTAGTAATATTAATTTATACCGGAAAAATATAATGAATATGATAAAAGTTGACAATTTTTTATTTTTTTTTATTTTTTTTGTAAACAAGTAATACAATATTACAATATAAATAAAAAATATTAAAAAATCAAACTAGCAAAGCCTTCTAACAAAGATATTATAAACATATGTATATACAGTATAAGTAATAAAATGAAAAATTATAATGAATAAAGTAGGTTAAAAAAAATTTAATATTTTAGTTATTTTAAACCCCAGTGCATAAAGACGTTAAAACAAAGATTGAAAGGAATAGGCAACATTAAATTGAAGACATAACAATTTTGAAAATATGTTGTAATACAAAAATATGAAATTGATGGTTATTTTATTAACACAATAATAGGCATGTTAAAACCTTAACCTTTACTAATTTGAAAGGTGAGCTGCTTCTTCTTTGTCAGCTTATCCAATCGTGGTTCAATTGAGGACAGTGCCACGCGAAATGGAGAATGAATATCCATACTATTCCTGTACTTTGTCTTAATGACACTCATGGTTGAGAAGCCAGTCTCGCAGAGGTATGTTGAAGGAAATGGGAGAAGAGTTTTCAGAGCAATTTCAGTAAGCTCAGGATATTCTGCTTTCACTTTTATTCAAAAGGAACCAAGTGATGTTGTAGTTTCGAAACTCATCTTCAATCCTTCGTCAGCAGTCAGCTCCAACAGTTTATCCTCCATAGTGACACTAAAGTCATCTCTCAATGGCATAAATGGATTTCGGATCCATCCATTCCCTTTCCGTGGATCTTCTGCTGGAAAGTAATGCTGAAAACGTTCTGCCAAATTCGTCAAGTGTTCTCTGATGACAATTTGTAAAGATGTAACATTAAGGTCTTTGCCTGCATCGGCGATCACTGCCGCTAATTGGCGAAACATACCATAACAATCTCTTGACACTCGACTCTTCCATGCTTCTAGCTTTCGTTTTGTCTGTCTATCTTGTCTGCCATTGTAAAACACGAAGCCATACTTCCCTGCATGGAGGTGTTGAGATCATTAAAGATGGAAAAGATATCAGCCAAATAAGCCAGCTTGGCAAGCCAATCCACATCTCGGAACAATTGTGACCAATTTGGTTTTTTGTCCTGAAGAAACTTGGCAAGCTCGTTTCGTAGCTCAAATACTCTTGACAGGACCAACGTACATCGGCATGCAATAGGAGCTGTTTATGATCAGCTCCCATATCATCACATAATGCATTGAATAGTCTCGAATTCAAAGCATTTGCCTTTACATGGTTCACAATTTTTACAGCCTCGATGAGCACACTGTTTAGCTCTGTTGACTTTTTTTGTTGTTGCAAGACTTTCTCGGTGAAGGAAACAGTGGTCGACTTGCATTCTGGGGCAAGCACCTTGATCTGGGTAACCACTCCCGAATGCCGTCCTATCTTTGCGGCAGCGCCATCAGAACATACGCCTACACAAAACTTGAAACCCAACCCACATTTGTTAACGATGTAGTCACAGTCTTGAACACTTCAGAACTAGTTGTTTTTGTTGGGAGTGAAGCAGAGAAAAAAATCTTCCTTCAAATTACCCTCATGTTCAAAGCGTACATACACCAGCAGAATTGCCATATTAGCAATGTCTGTACATTCATCAAGCTGCAAAGAAAAGTACTTTGCTAATTTAATCTGTCCTGTGAGCTGATATTCCATATCGTGAGCCAGATCGTGAATTCGTCGAGCTATAGTGTCATTTGAAAGTGGCACCCGAGCCACTTTCCTTGTTGCCGGCTCGCCCAGCATTTCCATGCAGACATCTTTAACACAGCCTATCACTAGCGTCTCACCGATTGTGTATGGCATTTTAGCCTTAGCAACTCGAAGTGCTACTTTATAAGAAGCCAGCAAAGCACAAGTACTTATGTGTGACACTTCAAAGATCTGTTCCTGACGGCATTTTAAATCAACATGCTTTCTTTCAAAGAACTCTTTCGACTTTGCTGTAAACCTTTTAGCAAATTAATTACCTAGGTCTAACTGAATAAAATGTGTATTATTATTAGACTGGGGAACAGCAACCACGAGTTTGCCAGGTCAGGGCAGCCCATAATCCCCACTTGACAGGCTGTGAGTGCTTACCTCAGCCTAGCCTGACCTGAGGACTTCGTGTCAGGAATTTGAGGATAATACCTCACCTCATTGAGGTCAGGTATTATCAAGTCCCGCCGTCTGCCCCCTCAGATTCACTAC
Source organism: Homarus americanus (assembly GCF_018991925.1). Lineage (NCBI taxonomy): Eukaryota > Metazoa > Arthropoda > Malacostraca > Decapoda > Nephropidae > Homarus > Homarus americanus. Next base: position 8,108,774 of record NW_024732440.1, on the reverse strand, counting down.
CCACCACTCACTCGCTCTACCACCTCCGCCCATTGATGAGTACCCATACAAACTTGGTAGTTGTATATGCATGCATTATTTTCTATAGAAATGGTAATGATTTTCTGTATAAGTAATGTATTTCATGGGGAAAAGGGAGGCTCAGGAACGTAACTCCCATATTTTATCCACTTCTTATGGGGAAAATTTATCCACTTAACGTGTGTTGTACAACGTCGCGTTTTCAGGAACATAACCCTGACATTAAGCGAGAACTTACTGTATTGTATTCTAATACCGGTAGTAATATTTAATCACATACTAATGTAGTTTAGTCTAATAAACTTTTCACTATATACCAGTAGTGTGTGTGTGGGTATATATATATATATATATATATATATATATATATATATATATATATATATATATATATATATATATATATATATATATATATATATATATATATATATATATATATATATATATATATATATATATATATATATATATTATATATATATATATATATATATATATATATATATATATATATATATATATATATATATATATATATATATATATATATATATATATATATATACAGTATACGGTATATACACGTGCTCCTCTGCCACTTACGAATGAGTTACGTTCCTGAGGCTGTACACAGGATCCCACCCTCACCCCTGGATTGGATTGTACTACAGGGGCTTTTCTTTTTAAATCAAAGGCAAACAGCTGCCCAGCCGGCCAGCCCCAGTGCAATGTTGGTGTACTGGTGTCTTCACTTACTTTTACTTTTATTCTCTTTACCACTCATCGGCTCGTTAGCCACTTGGGCGATCGGTCACGTCTCTGTTATGCACTGTTGGCAAGTACTGGGCATGCACTGGCTTCTGAGATGTATCTGAACCTGCTCCAGTGCTTATCAAGTCTGGTTTTGAAAGAGCTCACACTCAGCGCCGTCAAAACACTCCCTAGCAGATCGTTCCAAGAGTTCACAACTCTCACTCCGAAAAAGTTACCCCTCACAGTTTTCTGGGCTTGCAGCTTCAACTTTGAGCTGTGACCCTTCGTGGGGCAAGCATCTGCCAACTCCAGGTAAGGGCAATCGACCGAGTAGTTCCCTTTGAGATGCTTATACACCTCAATTAGGTCTCCCCGGGCTGAAGAATTTTTTCAATAAACCGTTAATTATTATTATTATTATTATTATTATTACTGACCTTTGGAATAAGTTTTTGTATGCAAAAAAAATAAATAAATAAAATAAAATAAATAATAATACTGTAATGATAATATAATATTAATAAAAATAATAATAATAATAATACAGGTTGACAACCCTTTATCCGAAAGTTTTTTTGTGGGACTTTTTTTTTTTTTTTTTAACAGGATTAGCCCACCTGGCATAGATCATCGACCCACATCAGGCCTGGGGAGCGAAAATGTAATAGTAATAATAATTGTAATAGTAATAATAATTATTCATAGTGAATAAAAATTTTAATAAAAATATACCAAAATAAAATAATATGATAACATTAATAAATAATAATAATATATAATAATAAAATTAATAAAAATAACAATAATACAGGAGTACTGTAATAATAAAATAATAATAATAATAAAGAAATACAAGAATGAAAAAAAGATCAAAAGTGAGAAACACGACCTAGACCTATGAATTATTATTATAATTTTTATTATATTCCCCCAGGCCCTGATGTGGGTCAGTGATCTATGCCCGGTGGGCTAATACACGTTAAAAAAAAAAAAAACTAACCATTCTGAAAACCGAAAAATTCCGAAATCCGAAATTCCTCTGGCCCCAAGGATTTCGGATAAGGGATTGTCAACCTGTAATAAAAAACAACAAACTTAAAAGAAAATGCTGGAAACTTACAATTCTGCAACCCCACACAAAATAATGACTTTAAACTATTTATGTACCAAATACAGTAAGTAAATAAACTTGATAACCATCCCAATTAACAATAAAGGAAAAGGTTTATTTTCTGCTACTACTATTACAACATCATAGAAGCAGTGACTGTTTTTAAACATTTGGCCTCAAAGGTTAGATTTCATAAGAGGACGGAGGTACTTGTAATATGCATCAGGTACATCTGTTTTATTCAAAGGACTCTTGAGGGCTTCATCAAACAGTCTGAAAAAGATCACGACAAAGAATTTCATATTAAAATATTAGACTCGTGCTGTAATGATAAAGTTAACTGAACTAAGATAAGAAATTTTAATTTTCTTCCTGTTCTGGGGCAATAAGGCATGACGAATTCTCATTCTGAAGTGTATATGATCTAGCTAATAAACATGACACCCTGCTTGAAGTGTGTAACCTAAGGGAGTGTTGCGGTGCTGGTAACATAACAATATTGTACTATATGATATCAAGAAGCAACGTGAAAAGTTCTTAGAGTTTTACACTGGGAATGGTTCAAAAGAGCATACTAACACAACAAACTCACTCTCTTCTCACTCCTCTCTTACCATCTCTATTGAAAGAGAGAAAGGAAGAGAAAGGAAGGTCTCCTCTCTTCTCTTTCTCATTTTTGGAAAAAGAAGCACAAAAGCCACTCACCAAAGACGAGGGAACCACAGATATTCAAGCCAGATGATAAAATGCTGTTATGTAGTTAAAAATACACACACTCTAGTTTGAAATTACCTCTGATAAACATTTCCATCCCAAGACCCCAAAGTGGAGTTGAGAAGTGCATCAGGCATATCAAAGGCATCCACAAGGGACACTGCCCGGGGTCGCAACACTGCCAGCAGCTCACACATTTCCTTTTCCAAAAAAGCAAGGTTCTTTGACGTCAGTGCTCCATACTGTAACAAAATATTTACTAACATCATATTTTGACTTTAACAAGAAAGCCTAAATCATCCTGTCCAATGGCATAATACTAAGGAATTTCTAAATACCTGTACAGGCATACCAGTAAATGACAACTGTACTACATCCCTCATCATCATCATCAGGGGTGCCTCCAGTTTTAAAAATTATACTCACAGAAGTGGTCAGCAGTATAAACAAAAATATTTATTACCCTGGACATATAGTACTTGAGAGAGCACCACATGACCTAAAGTGTGTCTGCAGGCAGTGAATGCTCCTCATGCCAGGGACTTTCTTCTGGTCATCCCAAATTCCTCTTAGGCATCAGCCTCGATCTCAAGATTCTCCATGTTGGAACAGCCCTTCATCCTGCAGCCTCTATCCACACTGTTCACAAGTGTATCTACAACAGCAAATGGGCAGACCAACAAGGCAGCCATGCCCTCATATGTGGAAAATCTGGGATTGGTATGTGAGGCAAGACATAGTAAGTAATGGCATCAAGAAAAGTCTAACAACCACAGGCTACCTACATCCATGTTAATATATTCTACAGACTCCCCTATGTCTGATGGTGTAAAAAAAAAAATTGTAAGGTTGAACTAATGCATAAAATAAATATAAAACTGTTCCCGCTCATGCTGAATGGATGGGAGAAGGTAGGGACAGGATGGGGGTAATAAAGTTCAGGGGGTCAGGACAGGCAACGTGTTAAAGAACCGATATTTTTTGCAAACTGTCCTCTCTTTTTTTTTCTTTGTCACAACTTTCTCCTTTTTGCACATCTTTGCAGCTCTTCACTACCTTTCAACATTGAATGAGCTTCAGCATTCAATCGAGTTGTGTCTGCTCCCTTTGCTTTAGCTGTAAATTCTTTTTCTGAATCACTACTTTCAAGTTCATTCTAGATGCTTCATGTTTCAAACTTTCACTTTTCACTGCCTGAGGACCTATGTAAATGCCAAAACAATGAAGCACGGTAAACCCCACAAGAATGTGCCTAATAGAAATTTTGCCCAAGAGAAACTGGTTTACAGAGGTTCTATATTATAATAACCTCCCAAAAAATTATGGGGTTTATGAGAGTCCTTTATACAACATAAGGAGTCCTTGTGGATATTGACAGAGATTATTTTTCAGTTGATGGATTATCTTCGGCTGTGAATTCAACATCATTTTGCCTGGCAGTGAGCAGGGCCACCATTAAATCAATATCTGTTTCAGTTCATCAGAAATTGATTTTGAAAATGAAGAGATGTGAACCAGTAAAATACAGTATACAGTACAGTTATGCTGATATAACCTGATTCGAATGCTATCTCTAATTTCTCTTAAGAAAATGATTTATTTGCCATATTGCATTTTTTTTTGCCCATTTGATCTTTTTTAGGGGAAATTTTGGTTAAACTGAAGGTAAATTACCTATTACCTGTACCCTCTTACATTTTTAACCCTAATGTACACATCCATGAACTTGATCTTACTAACCCTGAGAAATTCTCCTTGTTTGAGGTTGATGTAGTAGATAAGATATAGGCGACACAAGCTCTGCAGGACACTCCGCACACCCTCACTTGCATCCAGTGACTCTACACTCTCCACAAACGTCTTACAAATGAAGTAACGTATGTGAGCCTGTAAATAGGATAAATTCATATACATTAGTAATTCTAATTCACACTTTTACTTCACAGTAGATACCGGTAATAAGCCTCATTTTGAAATATTTACAAAGGAATTTACTGATGGTTCAGCTTTACCTAGAGAATATGCATTCATCTAATCTGGTCTTATATTGTATCTATATACAAATACCTGTATGCATAAAAAGAGCTGCATACAGTATACAATACAGATTTGGGAAGGATCCAAGTCCTACAGCAGGACAAGCTTTCTTTACATTTTGATGCTCTAAAGTAAATTGATTAATTTTCAGTGAGACACATACAGTAGAACTAGAAAGGTGAACCTGCATCAATAAGAGATCTTTCAGATCACAGTACTATTGGATTAAAATTTTTATTGAAGCTCACTTGTTCTTTTTATATTGTACAGTACAGTAGTGGGCCAAGGCACATGGCATTAACATTACAACAAATGATGTTGGTACTGGGTCACAAATGGAGTAATTCATGATACTTAAGATTCACACCAGGAAAAAACTCTGACACTTGGTCCTAACCTTGGCCATTATCCAAAATAATAAAAATATTTTATGGAAATTTAAAACTTGTACCTGTTGTAACAAGAAGAAAAATCACTGGAATGATGTCTGTAGATATCAACAATGGAAACCAGAATTTTTATTGTTTTCCTACAAAGATGATTGATTAAAATTATCATCCAGTGGGAACAAATATACCCTGTATGCACAAACAGACCTCAACTAGTCATAATACGGTTTCATATAAGTAGGACTTCAGCATACAGGACTACTGTAACTATATACAGTACAGTACATCAATATACAGTACATTATAGTAATCAAGAAATAAAATGTTCTGATTATACCTGAGCACACTTGACTAGTAGAACAGAACAATTATTCCAGGCATAATGGTATTCTTGTCCCATGTCACACAGGTTCTGAAGCCTTGCTTCTGCTTCTACCACAAGGGCTGATGCTGAACACATGAAGGCATTGACCAGAGCTGAATAGAGAAAAATAATAAGAATGAAAACATCCAAACATGATATCATCCATTCATACATATTAACAGTAACAAGGTTCCTAGAAATTCTATTGAAAATTTATTAGGAATATATAACATTAAAAAAAAACTGGTGAACTGACTAACTCTTCTTTGAGTAAATCTTTCTGGTCCTTAACCAAAAACATCTGTAATAACTTCTGCAGTCCCTCATTTCTGACCTGATAACTCTATAGCCAACAATTCCTCTGATAAAGCCAGTCTCTTTGGCACTTATTTTCCTCTAACTCCAACACAGACGATTCCAACCTAACCCCTCCTACTGAAACTATGCACTTCCCAGAATCCCCAATCATAGGGTTGCTGGTGTGTTATCCAATCTGGATGTGAGTGTAATCACTCATAGGAGTGATTTTGGCCTATGCAGGACAATAAGACCCTTGTCGTTGATGCGATGAGCATAATTCGGTCAAAACCTGTTAAAGAACAATTCACATACAACAAATGCTGGTATATCAGGACACACAGTTTGAATAGTACGATCAAAATACAGTACATAACCTATTAACATCTTAAATATAACTCACATGTTACAAATGCTGATACATCAGGACAGTTTGTATAATATGATCAATATACAGTACATAAATACACTTATTATTAAAGTTATTCAGAGTTCATAGAGGATTTAATAGTTCACAATCACACTCACAGTAATATCTTCTGGGAAACTGTTGTGGGCGAGAATCAAGATGTTGCCTTTACAGTAGACAGCGGTAGACTGGTGTCACAGCTGCAACCAATGTGGCGCGGCGCCCATTTAAACATCTCGGCAAAATTCGTCGTCAACACTCTGTCTCTTCTCTCATCCTCTCTCTCGTCTAGTTTATCTTACTGTGGCTATCCCTCTCTTTCTTTCTCTCTCTCTCTCACCGTTTACCTTACTGTGGTGGTAACAGTAAGGCGCATGAACCATCAAAATACCCCCCTCATGTTTTGAGAGTGTGTGCTGAAGTTCTGGCCTCCATGCTTGCTAGCCTCTTTCACCTTTGCCTCAAAACCCAAACGTTTCCATCTTCTTGGAAGCATGCTTTGGTTCAGTATATCCCAAAAATGGTGACCATTCTAATCCCTCTATCGCCCCAATGCCCTCACTTCGTCCTACTCTAAGATTTTCAAAGCTATCTTAAACTCTCGTTTTTATTGTCACCTTGAACACCTTTCTCTTTTGTCAGATCACCAGTATGGTTTCTGCCAGGCGAGATCTATTGGTGATCTACTCACCTACTGCACTCATTTTTGGTCATCATCTCTTAGGGATTATGGGCAAACCTTTGTCATGGCCTTCGACATCTCCAAAGCAATTGACAAGGTATGGCACAAGTCTTAGCTTTCTCAACTTCTTTCTTATGGTTTCTCTCCTCCACTCTGTTCTCTCATTTCTAGCTTCCTTGAGAACTGATCTATGGCAGTTGTTGTTGAAGGTTTGATCTCTTGCTCTTTCTCTACCAATAGTGGTGTTCCACAGGGTTCTGTTCTTTCACCTACTCTCTTCCTTCTTTTTATCAATGATTTACTTCACAATACTATACTACTAATTCTATCCATTCTTACACTTATGATTCTAATCTTCACTCTTCTTTTAAGTTTCCCTTCCACCCTAACTCTCAAACTAGATCTGTTACTAGAGCCAATATCGTTCCACCTATCAATGCGGATCTGTGCGGCATCTCTGAATGGGGAGATAGAATTTTTTTTTAACTTCAATAGTAAGAAAACACAGTAAAATAATTTCCAATTACACTTTCCAAAATAGAAGATCTCCCACCAATCACATTTCAGGCTGTAATCCAGTGACGGATTTAGACCTGTGGAGGCCCATGGGCAGCCTTTGTGGAGGCCCCCCGCATTATAACTACCCAAGAGAGTGGGGTGGCGAGTGAAGTGAGCCTAAACATCTGGGAGTTCCGGGGGGCGCTGTAAGCCCCCCTGGAAAATTTTGAAATTTGAACACTTCTTTCGAAAATTTTGAAGCCATATGCTGTTATACTGAGGAAATTAGAACATTGAGAAATTTTTAATTAACTGTATATTTATTGATAGTGTACAAATTCCCAACACACACACACACACGCAAAAGTGAGACATGACTGGAGTCATTCATGTGGTTTCAAGTCGACCAGCCCTGATATGTGGAGGCCCCCAGATTGTGGAGGCCTCTGGGCAGCTGCCCACTTTGCCCACTCCTGAATCCGGCCCTGATGCAATCATTTTGCCAAATTCTAAAAAAAATATGCTCGGCCTCACAATTTCCTCTAAAGTGTCATGGAAGCCACACATCATCAACATTGCTAAAGCTGCCTCCCGAAAGCTGGGAATGCTGCACAGATGCCGTAGCTACTTCACTCCAGAGCAGTTGCTTCAAGTACATAAGGGATTCATTCGTTCTAACTTGGAGTACTGCTCTCATATCTGGGGTGGCTCTTCTTCTGTCCAACTGTTAGATGGGGTGGAATCAAAGGCAATTCGTCTTATTAACTCTCCTTCTTTAGTTGACAATCTTTCTTCGCTATGTCTGTGCCGCAATGTTGCTTCACTCTCTCTCTTTTACAGGTACTTTAACTGGCAATGTTCGGTGGATTTGACATCCTGTGTACCGCTGCCAAGGCCGTGGGCTCGTAACACACGTCTTGCCCGCGATGCCCACCATTTCTCTGTAGATGTCGGTCACACTAGAATAGCCCGTTATAGTACATCCTTCTTTCCTCACACAGCCAAACTGTGGAATGCTCTGCCTTCTTCTGTGTTTCCACACTCATACAATCTGTCTCACTTTATAAAGCTGGTTTTCCGGCCTCTTCGTGGTATTGATTAATACAGCATAACCTTTTCCTATTCTATTTTTAATTTATTTTTATTCTTTTTTTTTTGTCCCCCAGGCCCCGATGTGGGTCGATGACCTGTGCTCAGGAGGGGTAATCCCCGTAAAAAAAGAAAATGTGCAATAAATGGTTCTACTGCTTGCTGTTTTTTACTGACTGGACTCAATGGAAAGCATGTAATAAACTTGTGATATTATGGTTATATCAATAGTTTCTGTAAATACTAATGGTACAGTTAACTCACTTCATTATTCTCTAATGCTCTGAATGTTGTTAAGTCTACAAATACCATAATTTTTCAATGTACCGTCACTGTCCAACAATCATTATATAATTTACTCCTCAAACTCATGAGACGACAAGAGTTTGGGCAATCAGCCAGTTGCCTGATTGCCCAATTTTTTCTCACTTATTCTCATGTAATACTGTATGTAGAAAATTCATTAAATAAAAACCTATTCTATATTCCTAAACTTCTCATTTAGAATGCTCAAATCTTTTGTAAGAAATATTATTTCAAAGTAGATTTTCAGTTGACAGATAATTTACTGTAGTAGTAAGCACACAAAACCCTTCACAGTATCAAGCAGGGATCAACACAAACATTTGGCTGAGAATGACATCTGATAAAGTGAGAAGCAAGAAACTGAAATATAGGTGGGGATGAGAGGTTTGAAAACTTTCTAAAACAAGGCCACAAGCATCATAATACTACAGTACTAAAGGGAGTTCAAACACAATACTGTGCTTTACATACTGCACGTACAAAATTATTGTTATACAGACAAAAAGAGAAAGCAAGAAATGCACTGTCACCTGTATTTGAAAGAAACGGTGCAGAAGACAAGGCAGGTTCAGCTGTTAGATAAGAGACAGATGGGTGAACTGAAGCTCCCTTGCCAGCAGCACGGTAAGACTTGATGAGATACCTTGGCGAGATAAAGAAATATATCAAAATGGTTATGTTCCAATGACTCATTCATTGGACCACATTCTTGGCACCTCATGAAGTTTAGCTGAAATTCAGTATGCAGTAGAACGTCGATATAACGTGAGATAGCGAGATACTGTACGTTCCAAGAGAGGTCGCTTTAAACCGAATTCGCACCAAATCAAAGTGTTGTTTCAATGGAATAATTTAGTTTGGTACTTGAGAGAAACACAAAATACTAAAAAGACTGACAGTCTACCCAGATGCACCTTAGCCCATCTCCTAGAATAAACAAAACAATGTTTTTTGTAGTAATATGTTAAAAGAACCACTCATAAATCAACACATCTAAAATTAAGGGATGCGATATTACATAAGGTAAAAATTGTAAACCTATTATAACCATCCAACCCTTGCTGGGAAGATGGGGGGGGGGGGTGACAGTGATACATTTGACAGTTGGGGCTGAAAGTCTAGTGAAGTATTTATTTATTTATTTATTTATGTCTTTAGATTGAGTTTTTGTTTTTTGTTTATAAAATGTCACAGAAGTGACCGGGGAGAATATAATTTACATTGCTGGAATTCTTATAAGATCATGATTAATTTGAATATAATCATGCTATAGTTTGCACTAGACAAAAATTTTAGTTATCATTTAGTGCTGTATTTTGAGCACATGTACAGTACAGCTTAGCCCTTAGGACAGTGTAGCGTGCCCTGAGAAACATTAGGCGCGAATTTTAAAATATTATGCACCAGATTGACTCACACAAAATAGGAAAGATTCACTTTATATTAAAACATTGTCATTAATTGTGGGTGTCGCTTTAAATCAATAATCTAAAATTGAATCGCTTTAAATCGACGTTCTACTGTACTGTATAATACATATACATGTACAGTACAATATAAGTAGAGGCAGTTCCCAATTTATAAAAGATCAGCTCATGAAATTCTAATGTTACAACAAAAAAATCTCACGATCACGATTCAATGAATTAAAAAACAATCCAAAGTTATGATTTTTTTTAAAATTCTTTCCAAAGTAATAATCAAACTATGGTATGCTAAAATAAATCAGTTTATGGGCATAAGCACACACACAAAACACATTCAAATAAATAATAATTGGAAAATCCTCTCGCAAATAATCAGAAACAAATTTATTAAATATTTAACAGTCTACCCTCACGTCTGTGCTCTACTATATTAATAAAGTAATAGAGCACAGACTTGAGGGTAGACTGTCACATTTTAATAAATTTGATTCTGACTATTTGCGAGAGGATTTTCCTATTATTATTTATTTATACATGTTTTATGTGAGTGTGTGTCTACACACACACACACATACATATACAATATTACAGGTAAAAGAAAGAATTGTCCTACGGGCAAACACATAAAGAGAATATACATTTCTTTGTACACAAGTAAAAATGTACCCCCGTCAGCGGATTTGGAGATTCGTGGCCATTTTGAGAACCTAACCCCCGTGAATTTGGGGGCCCCCTGCTATATATTTAATGATACGAAGCTTACTTATCAAGTATTTAAATATATATATAACATAGGTTAATAACATTATGTATAAAATGCACTATAGTACCAGTTTTTTAAGACATTTTGAGTTTACATTTGAGTGCTGTTTTGAAATGAATATTTGCAAAACACACACACACACAGCCATTCACAATGTACACACAGGCAGCCCTCCCTACTGCCTACTTTAGCTATGATAGTCCAACCAGTCTATAATAAACACTTTTAATCCTCCACCTCACCAGCCACTTACGAGTTCACAATCTTTTTTCTTCAATTTTTCTCATGTCTTTTTAAAAATAAAAAGAATACCAAAGATAGTTGCTATGTCGTCTGCATTCACTTTGACTTGTTGTTGTGATATACCATCTCCTATCTACTCGCAAGGTGGCATTCACTTGTTTTTTCTTGCTGTAGAAACTGGAGCAAGAACCACCAGTGTGACCACATTTTGAAGAAATTTATTGTATTTTCTTGCTCTAAAATTTTTGCTTCAAATTAAATATTAATAAAAGTGCTCATGTGACCCTGGCCTAAGACAAAGTTATTGCCTGTCTCTTACAATGTATCATCCACCCTCTTGCATCCTTCCTACCTAGCAACCTGGAGCCATAAAACGGTGTTCTCTCCTTCATATGTGATGCAACAGGTAGTGTTGGCATATAGACGTGGCAAACCAGATGATGCCAGATACCCATGTCCTCCACAAGCCAAGCGGCAGATTTCAATACCCAGAGTAGCATCTTCTGCACTCATGGCTTTTAGTCCACTTGACAGGGAATGTAACTGGAATCACAAGAGTAACCAAATGGATTAAAATAACTCAAACTAAACATCTAAGTTAAAAAAATTCTGATAATACACACTACACTGCTATCCTGACCCTGTGATTAATAATTCTTGAACATATCCTGATTATAATATACAATCATCAACTGCATACCTTTTTCTATTCATAAAATTTCCTCTACAACCATACATTCCATGGATAATCCTTTGCAAAAATAAATATTATTATAATAATTAACAAGTCCTTCAAAACACCCATTATTTCTAATAACAGATGAAGTTGCTGTCATAGCCAATGCACTTTACAAACCAAGCTCGGATTTTTTTTTTCCGAAGTTATTAAACTCAGTTATTACCACTGCCTTTAAACAAGGAACAATATAACTGCCTTCCTCTACTCCTCAGAACCTCAAACACTTTTCCCAAGCACCTACAAACATTCTGCAGATCCATTTAATCATGATTTCTCCCCAACTCTCTTCATTTCATTCACCACACTATCTATACCTCCAATAAATCCTATCTTCAATGCTTTATTACTTGTTTAACTTTTTTCTTTTCCAATGTTTTCTCCTCCACTGTATCTTGTCCATTCTTTCAATCTCTAGTCCTACTCTACTTATTCCTACTTCTTGTCTCTTCCATTCCCATCAAATCTAAAGAATACTGTCTTCATCTTTCTTTTATTTCTTAGCTTTTATTAGCATTTTTCTGTTCTAATTCAAAGCATATCGTTCTCTCCTGCATGTTTCTTTATTTCCATCCCTGAAACTATCCAATCAATGAAAATGCAAGATGTTAAGGGTGCCTTTCAAAATTGCAGTCTCTAAACATATTAATATTGTACCAAGAATACCCCCAAAAAAATATTATAGTTTTACCTACATCCCTGAAGCAATTTGAAATAACACATATTGAGAATTTTCTCTAGTTGTTCCCCTTTTAAAATAAGAAAATCAAATGCTATGGAATGCAAGAGAAGAGTTTTAATGATGATCCTCTTTCATAATAGTTTTCTGAGGTCACACATTATGCACAGTTAATGTCAATGGTAAAAGAATGGGCATCATATGGACATTATCAATATATCTTCATATCAATTACAGGAAAAAAGTACAAATTCAATTATAAAACAGGCAATGACCATTATACAATGGGGTTAGGGACCTCAAAGAGCCATCGATAAGTGATCGGTTGTATAACTATATTAATAACTTCTAGAGAGCAAATAGGTTCCGTTTCTGAGACCCTGAAGACCCCAAGCAAGCTTTATATTCTACTGCTAAAATGATTAAATAATGTCAAAATAAATCAAATAATTTATAAATAGTAGACATAAAATCAATAAATTTATACAAAATAAAAATCAATTTTCATTGATCTTACATGATATGTATGTGTACAATACAGGTAACTGGCATTTTATGCGCGCTGGATTTAAGCGTTTTTGGAATAACGCAATTGTTCAATTAATACCAAAAGCTATTTTACGCACACCTATTTTTTAAATAACGCGCTCAAGACAGTTTAAATTTGCCGCGTGTATTCGCCTGGTCGCCTGGCAGTGGAGTCTCGTGTGATGCCTGGTGAGGTCATTTCAACATCAACGATTTTAATATTATTATTAATAATACAATAGTGTCGGGATATATCGCGAGATAGGGTCCAACGATGTTCGCTATACGTATACCAAATCGCGATGTATAATTACATGTATTCAATGGGGAAAATAGGGTTAGGTTCTGGAGGTAAAAAAAAAGTGACTAAACTTGACTTAATGAGTTCATTTTCTTACTAACTAAAGCACCAATGAACACTAGATCGGGAACAACAGGCTATTTCAATATCAATATCAAGGAACACCAGACTCGGCAGCTGAAGCACCATCCTGGAAACACCAGACTCAGCACACTGACACCCTCACTTGACAATCCCACACCTACATAAGCGAACACCAAAAATATAAGTTACAGTATTAAATCTTTTCCATTAAGCTTTCCACTTTCTTCACTTCACTTTTCACGTCACTAGCAACCCATTTACACTCGCTTTAGAAATTGGAATCTGCACCGGACTCGGCAGCTGACGCGTCATCCCGAGAATAACAGACGACACACTGCCACCCTCACTTAATGATGATAAACGAACAAACCAAAAATATTAGTTACAGTATTAAATATTTTCCTTTAAGCTTTTCATTATCTTCACTTAACACGTCATTAGAAACCCATTTACACTCACCTTAGAAGTCGTAATCTGCAGCAATCGGCTGCTTTCTCATAACTCACTCAGAAAAACCGAGCGGGCAAGTGTGAATGCATGAGTAAGCAGCCAAAGTGGAGTCTCTGGTGAGCAAATAATGCATTTGCTTGCCATGGCGGTACATTTGAAATATTTCCTGCCCGATTTCCCTCGCGAAATAAAAAAAAATTATCGCTATAAATACAGTAAAAGTCCAAAAATCCGGATGCCAGAAATCCGGACCATCCGAGAATTTGGACTTTTCGAAAACTCAAACTTTGGAATTTTTTTTGTAATTTAGCGGGCTTTTGTGTGTATATGCGCATGCGTGAGTGCCACAGCTGCATAGCGACAACAAGCGACCACGCGGTTGCCACTTTAAAACGAGCAATCAAACAGTGACAACGTATGAAATTTTGAGTCCTACTCTTTCCATTTACAGAGTCCTGTACTGTACAAGCCCATGATAATGGCTCCTAAAGTAGATAAACTTCATTGTGTGAAGAGAAAGAAGAACACGTTGAAATTGAGTGACAAACTTGAAATAATTAAGAAACTAGAATGTGGTGTGAGCAATACTGTTCTAATGGAAACATACGACATTGGAAAGTCTACAATTTATGATAAAAAAAAGGCAAAGAATAAAATTCTAGAATTCATAGCTTTTTCTTTAAAACTGCTCGTTTTGATAAATTAAGCATGCTATATTTGCTAATGAATACACTTTCAAAATGTACCTGTTCATCTCTTCTTTATTCCTCCTTAAATTTGAATTTTAAAAGTACTGCCTGAAAATCCGAAAATCCGGACCGACCCAATCCCCAAGCAGTCTGGATTTTTGGACTTCTACTGTATAGGAAAATGTCGATAATTTTGGTAGCCACGATACATAAAAATCATTATATAAAGTCGCGATATATCCCAACCCTACTGTAATAATTATTATAATAATGTAATAATAGAGATTATTACTACTACTGATGAAGATAATGATGATAATAAAGTATTCTGTACAACAACTGTGACCATGTCCAGCAAGCTTCCTGCGTGTCACTTGCTCAGTTCACACCAGCACTACATTTTCTCTGTGCTCTCACTTGCATTGTGTGTTTATCACATACCTATTTAGTGTTAAACGCTATTTTCCCCCATTGAGCATGTCTGGAAAATGTCCATCTGCCTCCTCTGGGGCGCCTAAAGCTAAAAAGGCACGAAAAACAATCGCAATGGACGTGAAATTAATGTGATCACCCGCCTTCAGAGAGGAGATTGTGTGTCGGTGGTTGGCCGCATGCTTGGTTTAAGTGAGAGCACTGTTTGTACCCTGTAAGGTATATGATGGTTCCCCTGACCTGTACCATTTACATGTACCGTATTCTTATGGGAAATCTATGTTTAATTTACGAGTTTTTTAATTAAGTGGTGGTTTTCAAGAACGTAACCCCCGCGTAAAACGAGATGTGGTTGTAGTAAGTTGCGATCCCCCAGCTGACACTACAAGTAATTTTGGGTAGACAGACGTAAATTTCTTCTTTTTTTTTTGGTTACATGCACACACAATCTTTCATACAAAATGTGAAAAAAAATAAAAGAAATTATTATAATAAAGTAAAAAAACATAAAAGAGAATAAACATTTGTTTGGTAGCCTCCTGCTAAGGTGTGAGCTGTGTTATTGTTATTTTCAACTTGCAATTTTGGGAAGATAAACATAATTTATTTTTATTTTTATCACTGCTATATGCACACACAATCTGTCAAACAGATTATAAAATAAAAACTAAACATTTAGGTAAAAAACATAAAGGGAATAAACATTTCTTACATGTGTATGTGTGTGTGGGACTTAATACATATAGCAGGGGAGGGGGGGAGCAGCATGGGGGATCTTGGCTAGCTGTCTCGTTCATAGTGACAAGATTGCCAAATGGCAACCCAGTATTTTCTTCTTTTATTTGTTACAGGTATTATTATTTTTATTTATTCTTCACATAAACTGGTACAGTACTGTATACAGGTAGTTCTGCTATAACGCGATAATTGTGTTTTTGTAAAATATCGTGTTATAGAAAATTGCATAATAGAAATAACAGGGCTTATGGAGAAAATAGGGTTAGGTGCAGATTACTCGAAATCGAAAAAATTTAGTAGTTAGCCTAACACAAAGAATGGCACAGTCTAAATAAATGTTACAATCATATCTAATAATGAAATCATACAGTAAATGTAACACTTTACTTGATGGGGGAGAAGGGTGATTTTGAGGTTGATAAAATCGAGCTTCTCTTCAAGTGTTATATCCTTTCTTTTACGATCATCACCGGGAATTCTATCACCAGAACGCTTCTTGTTGATATTCTTCTTTACTATATTCACAGTTAATACAGTGGGGTATGCTATAACGAACGGATCCTACTACGAATATTCCTATAACGAACGGTTTTACCTATAAAATTGAGAATTCTATAACGAACGAAACTCCTACAACGAACATGATTTAAATTTTTTTATAATTTATTGTTTTTTTATTACAAATATTAATGATATTCTTTATTTCAGGGGTTTAGATGCATATTTATGCACTTTTTTACAATTTTTACAATTTTATATTATATTTTTCAGTGTTAAGTGGTTGTATTTGGGGGCCTGGAACGGATTAATCCTATAACGAACGAATGCTATAACGAACAAGGTTCTAGAACCAATTAGATTCGTTATAGCATACCCCACTACCACAAAATTGGAGAAATAGTAAGCAAAAATCGCGTTATAGCAAACAAGCGTTTGCGTTATACAAATATCGTTCCTAATTCATAAATCGCGTTAGAGCAAATTCGCGTTATCAAAACACGTGTTATAGCAGAGCTCACTGTACAGTGGTCCCTTGGTTAACGAACACAATTCGTTCCAGAAGGTCATTCGTTAACCAAAAACTTCGTTAACCGAAACCATTGTTTCAATGGGATTTTGGGTAATTGGTTCCAGCTCACCAAAAATTACATACAAAGTAAAAAAAAATGCAGTAAAGTACACTTACTTTGAGGTGTGTATGTAGAAGGCTCCTGGTTGATGATGATGATGGGAATTAGAAGTGGGGGTGGAGGAGAAGGGTGAAGAGAAGGAAGTGGGGGCGAAAGAGAAATCACCCCATGCTTCATGCCGTCATTTCTCCCATAAAATTTTAAGTTCACTAGGTGTAATTCAAGATTATTTTCTTTAAATCAACACTGCACTGCACTATATATTGTCAATATGTTAATTAAATTTCAGAATGACCAATAATTGTACTGTAAAAATGTAAAAATAGTTTATGTTCAAGAGACCTACAAGCAAGATGTTACCTCCACTGACCAGAGATACAAACTGACACCTTGGTGGGTGAGTCAAGTGGCAGATTGGTGCACCAAAAACTAGTTCCCTGTACTGCAATGATGTTAAATAAGTGTTAAAATTACTAAAAAATTTAATATAAAACTTGGAAAATTATTGAATAGTACAACCTTCTTGATATTTACTCAAATGGAAACAAATTTAAGCCCTAGAACCGATTACTGTATTGGCAGACTAATATTCCAGCTGGTGAGCAAGGGAAAACATGTTGACACGATTTTGTAAGAATTTTGTTAACCAAATTTTTTTTGTTAACCGAATCGAAAATTCTTATGGAAGGTAATTCGTTAACCGAAATTTCATTAACCGAGGCATTAGTTAAGCGAGGGATCACTGTATATTATTTTAGGTACTGTACAAAGAATAGCTTCTTCCACACGCAAACCAACCTCTGGGCGATGTGACTGGCAGAGCCTCCCATGCATCCTACACTGGTCGCACGTGTTATGCCACTCCGAGATTGTGTCATCACCTCTCGGAATATTGCAAGATATTGCACATCAAATTTTCGTTGCAGTGAAATGCAGTTAAAGCATTAGGGTAGTAACCATTGCAAAACTGATCTTAGCCAATACATAGTGGTAAATAGTGTTAATTTTTCAACATAGTAAAACTTTTTAAGCTTATATACAGTAGATCCATTGTACTGTATAACGGTCATTGCCTGTGTAATATTAAAAAAAATTAGAATATAAATATGTACTTCTTATTTTATTGAATAAATGCCATCATCCCTGTTAATCCAGTCAAGCTCTCTCCTCTTGTACTCATACAATAAAATTCATAAATACATATGACAGCAACACATTGAGACAAAGCTGACTATCTTTTCTATAATTATATAGATAGGACATGAAAATTTGGCAGTTAATATCTAGAAGCTGTATTAGCCATTAAGTTATGCAATTAAATTCAGCACTAGTGTTTGTCTCACCTCTGGCAAGAGTTCTACATTACCCTTCTCCAAACTTGCAGTCACCCTGAAGTAGATCTTTGCAATACTCTTAGCAGAAAATAGCAAAGCAAACACTGATGCTATATGAGGAAACAACTTGTACTGCTGGGTTTGATAATCTAATATCTGAGGTTCTGGTTCTCTGAAAAATAAGAAAAGAGTAAAATTGATCCTGAAATCCGATTTTCTAGATGAGCCCATAGCTACATGGCTCTTCTTGTGCAAGCCAATTGCTTGGGTAACATGTCACACACATATTTGACAGCTAGGGATTGATTTTAAAACTTTTCATCCTTCCCCATCACCCTCAAAAGTGGAAGATCAAAATCTAAGGTTTCCCTCTGGAGGTAGGTTTAATTAGAGCCAATTTACCTTGTCACTGTCTCATGCTAACAATATGGGGCATCATCATTGATTTTAAAGTGACTCCAGCTTTCTACTTTTGTTTTCCAGCTGCCTAACTATAGAGCCAAGGGAGAAAAGAGGATATCTGAGCCACTTGGTTTTGGGCTTACCAGTAGCTAGAAAATAGGATTTCAGGATCAATCCTCCATTTCTAGCTTGACACTCTTTGGCAGGCAGTTCTTATTACTGAAACCAAGCTAGAGTTTTGGGGAATGAGTATGAACTAAAAATGGCACATTAAATAGGCAGATAAGCCAACTAAAAGAGTTGATCTAATATAAAGGAAGGGAGAAGGGGCACTGAAAGAATGTACTGTATACTATACAATTCTTTACTGCTATCCTGGAACTTGATTCCAAAATAGCTAAACCATGGATGTCTTTAGGGACAGTATGGGGTAACTCAGATTTAGTAGAGAATAGGAGAATTTCAAAGTTAGCCTCTAGATAAGTGGCATGCACTGACTGATCCACACCAATTCCTGTAAGTACACTTACCCCCTGAAAAGCTTACACACAATGGTGGAAATCCCACATAAGCACTTAAAATAGCCCCCCCCCCCCGCTCCCAGAATGTGTAAGACACAAGATTTTACTTGCAAGTATACTTAAAACCTTAAAGAAGTTGTCCTATGTTTCCCAAACCATAAGCGGTTAACCGCTTTTCTGAAACATTGTAAACATTATACACGTATTTCTTGAAACCACTAACCAATATACACCCAGAACAACTCATAGAAGAGACCAGTCCTAGTCACTAGTAATGCAAGGTCACTGAAGTCACAAAGACTTACTTTTGTTTTGAGCTATCAAATCACATCAATAGTCTAGGATAATCCCATTTCAATAAGCTCAGCAATACTGGTTGCTGTCACGTGTTCCTTGACATATAGTTTACAGGAGCACACCAACACCTCTTGTAGCCCTGTCCTTTCTGAGCATGAACCACATAACACAATTTCAAAATGAATGTACAGTAATAATCCATTGCTCATAATGCACAATTGATAAACACTACAAGAAGATATTATGCTTATAAACCCTTACCCAGGAGCCATTTCAGACTGGTGCCGTACAGCAGAATAGCGTGTTGCTATTGTGACCGCTCGTCCCAAATTTTGCCAGGCATCATTAACAATGCCTACTCGTATTTGCACCATTGTTCCATAAGACAGCTTACTGTGCAATGGTCTGACATATGTTCCATCCTGAAAATATCAAATATGAATTATATATCTGTCCTCCAATGGGGAAATTTAATTACTTTATTCACATAAAAAATAACAGGAAGTCAGTGGCTGAAATAAAATAAGTTTAAAATGCAGCCATTCCATCAAGGAAGGGGAGTTCCTAGAGGAGAAAAGGCATCAAAGATACTGAAGTATATTGATATATAAAGAAACTGTATTGCAAAAGTAAATGGGTTTTCCTTCTCCAATAGTAAGTTTTTTCTTTAGCCAAATTTTCAATACAAACCAATGTGGTTACTTTGACAAAAATTCTTAAAATTCCATGCAACTCCTTAAATAACTGTTCCTTCCCTTTCCCACATCTTTTAATATTTTCCCTTCACTTCAACTTCTTTTTTACTTTTCAAAGTAACTTGATTTCCCTGTCCCAATGTTTGTGTCCATGATAAGAAAATCCCTAGTATTTTCATGCAATCTCCTGTCTTATTCAAGCAAATCAAGTTTTTCACTTGCCTTTTCTAAATAAAATTAAATAAATAAGACTCTTTTGGCAAATGTGGTGAACCTGGGATGATATATATTTATGAAGACTTAGACATATGTACGAGTTGAATCTATTTAAAGGGTGACTCCAGAGGAAATTGACATATCTAACTGACATCTACAGGTTTTAATTCTAATATTTTTGACGTAGTTTCACACCAAAAACGTCCAGTAACACACAACCAGTTTTCAAAATTGAATTATAAATCACAAGCTCCCATATGAAGCATCTAAAATGCCCTGGTGGTTGATATTGTCACATTTTTGCCCCCCCCCCACACCCCCTGATGCAACCCTTGGTTATTATAGAGTGGGAGGGATGAGCAATCGTGTGCAAGACGCATTCAGTTCTGGTGGACGGAAATAAAGTCCACAGGAAAAAAGTCACATGACTTGTACACATTGACAACACAATATATATATGATGGCATTGCACGTAGGTTAAGTTAAGTTAGGTTAGGTTAGGTTTTTCCGTGCCTTTTTATCTGTGACTTTTTTCTTCTGACTTTTTTCCTGGATTCTAGTTCCTAACCAGACTTTTCTCTCTGACATCCCCCAGTTTAAGAACCACTGCATTAGACATTAGTGCTCAAGACTAGATACAATCCCAATATTGTTGCCTTGCATTAATCAGCTGGTTTTCCTGGGTAAAATACTGTACATCTTTAATTTGACAACAAAAGCTCAATCCAGCTCAAACTGGCATATGGGCACAAGGGCCTCAATAAATCTTGAGAAAATTAGCATGAAAGAATATTTTACAAAAGAGTAGCAATGTATTTTGTCAATACTACTTACTGGGTATTTAAATGTTATGTGCAGTTTAACATTTAAATTTGACGTGCTTTTACTTTTACTGTATAGATAATTTTGACATACTGTACAATGTACATGTAGGTTATTGTACTGATATAAGTAACAACACAAAGTTTAACAACTACTGTATGAGGTAAACTGTGTTTTTTAATTGTTGTTAAATGCAAACTGAAGAAGATTGCTGAGTAAGACAGGTTCAGACTGCACTGGTAAATTAATGATACCCTGAAAAATTAACATCAATTCATAGCAATCTCAAGTAACAAGCCAATAAACTAATGCAGTTTAAGTTAAAGGAATGTTTGTACTGTACTGCAGTGTACTTCCTCACCTCCAGGACTTGCGAATGCTTCATCAACATGTTCATGCGAGGGATGCGGTAGTGGTCAAATCTCAGGAATCCATTATCATTAGCTTTCAATCCCAGACGTGGCCCAATCTCACCCAACATTACACCTATTGTAATATTAAGTCGAGATGAGCTTTACTGAGAACTGTACATCATTGGATAAAAAACAGATACAGTGGTCTCTCGGTTAACGAGCACAATCCGTTCTAGAAGGTTGCTTGTTAACCGAAACCATTGTTTCAATGGGTTTTTGGGTAATTGGTTCCAGCTCACCGAAAATTTCCTAAATTCAACAAAAAAGGTAGAAAAGTACACTTACTTTTAGGTGTGTATGTAGAAGGCTCCTGGATGATGATGATGATGATGATGATGATGATGATGATGATGATGATGGGAATTAGAATGGGGGTGGAGGAGAAGGGAGACGAGAAGGCATTGGGGTGGAAGAGATGTCACCCCATGGCGCCATTTCACCATAAAATTTTAGTTCTCTTGGTGTAATTCAAGATTATTTTCTTTAAATCAACACTGCACTGCATTATATATTGTCAATATGTAAAATAAATTTCAAAATGACCAATAATTTGCTTGTAAACACAGAAAAAAAAGCATTTAGTTGAAGAGAGTCTCAAGCAAGATGTTACCTCCACTGAAAAGACACAAAGACTGGCGCCTGTATGCTGTGTTGGCAGGCTGGATGGCGTGCCACAAACTAGTGACCCTACCTTCAATTATGTTCAATAATTGTTAAAATAACTAAAATATTTAATATTAAACTTTTAAAATCATTGAATAGTATAAACTTCTTGATATTTACTAAAAGGGTAAGGAATTTAAGCCCTAGAACCGATTACTGTATTGGCGGACTAATACTACAGCTGGTGGACCGCCAAATGCAAGCTAAAACATGTGGAGGTCGGCTCGTAAGAAACTCGTTAATCGAGGGATTGCTCGTTAACCGAAGTTAAGAATCTTATGGAAGGTAACTCGTTAACCGAAATCTCGTTAACCGAGGCGCTCGTTAACCGAGGGACCACTGTACTGTACATCATAGGATAAAAAACGTATTGTAGTACTGTACTCAGTTATAAAGGTAACAGCAGGACACGTTCAGAAAGTTATGACCTGGCAAACTGTGGTGACATGTTATGCCAATCTCAGACTTACACTCTACCTATGGCTCAGACTAACATACTACTTATGGCTCAAACTGACACAGTACTTATGACTCAGACTTACACACTATTTATGGCTCAAACTGATACACTAGTTATGGCTCAGACTTACACTCTACCTATGGCTCAGACTGACACACTAATCATGGCTCAGACTGACACACTATTTATGGTCAGACTAATACACTAATCATGGCTCAGATACACACACTACTTATGGCTCAGACTGACACTACTTATGGCTCAGACTTACACACTACTTATGGCTCAGACTGACACACTAATCATGGCTCAGACTGACACACTACTTATGGCTCAGACTGACACTACTTATGGCTCAGACTGACACACTAATCATGGCTCAGACTGACACACTAATCATGGCTCAGACTGACACACTACTTATGGCTCAGACTGACACTACTTAGACTGGGCTCAGACTCATGGCTCAGACTGACTACTTATGGCTACATGAGACTGACACACTACTTATGGCTCACACTAACACACTAATCATGACCCAGACTGACACACTAATCATGGCTCAGACTGACACACTACTTATGGATCAGACTGACACACTAATCATGGCTCAGACTGACACACTACTACTGACATACTAATCATGACTCAGACTGACACACCACTTTTGACACTACATGGCTCAGACTGACACACTACTTATGGCTCAGACTGACACACTACTTATGGCTCACACTAACACACTAATCATGACCCAGACTGACACACTAATCATGGATCAGAATAACACACTACTTATGGCTCAGACTGACATACTAATCATGACTCAGACTGACACACTACTTATGGCTCAGACTGACACTACTTATGGCTCAGACTGACACACTACTTATGGCTCAGACTGACACACTACTTATGGCTCAGACTGACACACTACTTATGGCTCACACTAACACACTAATCATGACCCAGACTGACACACTAATCATGGATCAGAATAACACACTATTTATGGCTCAGACTGACACACTACTTATAGCTCAGACTGATACACTATTTATGACACATTAATCATGGCTCAGACTGACAAAATAAACATAGCTCAGATTGACTCATTGAACAATATTCTGGTTGACAATAAAATCTAGACAAAGTTCAGACTTAATTTTTTTTACAGAGTTTTAACTAACACATTCTACTGTATATGAGTAAAACCTTACACCAGGCTCATTAAAAACAAGTTATATTAAAAGAGGTTCAGACAACACATTATACAAGGTTCTGACTTACATTATAAACAAAGTTTAGGATTATATATACGGTACATAGAACAAGATTTAGACATACATTACACGCAAGGTTCAAATGGATACATTAAACAGGGTTCAGACTGACATTACAAAAGACTCAAATTAAAATACATATAAAATTCCAAGATAAATTACACAAGGATCAGACTGACCAAGTAGGCTGCGGTGGGTGTATTCGTCCCTCAGTTGAACCACGAATGGATGAGGGCCATAGTTTTGACCCTGGGTGTACAGCTGAGCCATTACTACTGCATAGTTGCATGTTTTGCCCACTGTAAAGAATAACAAGTTATGAGGGGTGATATGACTGACTTTGCATTGCATTTTGCAATAACGGATTCCCCTAGTGTGAAAGAATGTAAAATTTCATACAAGACACTAATAGCTGTGTCTGCAAGTCATTCATCATTGCAGCATCTCCGAATGGGGTGGTAGAAACTTGGTGAAATTCAATAGTAATAAAACTCAGTATTTACCAATTACACTTTCCAAATTAGACGATCTCCCACCAATCACATTTCAGGATGCAATCATTCTGCCAAATTCTAAAATAGATATGCTAGGCCTCACCATTTCCTCTAATATGTCATGGAAGCCACACATCCTCACCATTGCTAAAGCTGTCTCCCGAAGGCTGGGAATTCTGTACAGACGCCGTAGCTACTTCACTCCTGAGCACTTGTTTCAATCGTCCTAACTTGGAGTACCTGGTACTGCTCTCATATCTGGGGTGGCTCTACTTCTGTCCAACTGTTAGATAGGGTGGAATCAAAGGCATTTCGTCATATTAGCTCTCCTCCTTTAGCTGATAATCTTTCTTCCCTTGCTTCACTCTTTCTCTTTTACAGGTACTTTAACGGGCAATGTTCGGAGAATTTGGCATCCTGTGTACCGCTGGCAAGGCCGTGGGCTAGTAACACTCGTCTTTCACGCGGTGCCCACTGTTTCTCTTTGGATGTCAGCCACACTAGAATAACCCATTATAGTACATCCTTCTTTCCTTGCACAGCCAAACTCTGGAATTCTCTGCCTTCTTCTGTGTTTCCATACTCATACAATCTGTCTCACTTCAAAAAGCTGGTTTTCCGGCATCTTCGTGGTGTAGATTAATACAGTAGTACCCCGATTTACGTGGTCAATTGAACCCACAGGGTACCGCGTAAAGTGAAATCCGCGTAAAGTGAACAACAGAACATATGGGATTAATTCCAATAGAGACTGGCCCGACCCCCAAACTCCACTTTTTGACGACACACAACTATGTTGTAGTAAAAATATTATCTTAACTTTATGATGGTATGCACACACAATTAATATAGAAGAGGTTAGGTTAGGAAAAATAAATGTTAAGTTAGGAAAAATAAAGGTTAAGTTAGGAAAAATAAAGGTTAGGTTAGGAAAACTAAAGGTTGGGCGTAACACTTACGTTAGTAGAAGAGATGAGTCGGCATACGGGGATGGAGGCTGGTTCCGAGGCAGAGGGCAGATTACTGGCCCTCAGGTGAATCACCATTACTAGGTGCATCACCATCACTATCAGTTATAGTTGTCAGGGCTTCCCTGACAAATCCCTCAAAGTCACTTTCACTGTCACTATCACTGGCTCTGGCTGGCTGTGATGGGTTGCGGGCGAAGAACTCGGTAATGCTTTTTTGACGGCTAGTGTTGATGTTGTCTTGATACACCTTGATGTACGGCTCCATAGCCTGCACCAGCCGGGTATGGAAGACTTCATAGCGGTCATCGTCATGGTCGTTGGAAAGGAAGAGCTTCAATTTCTCTGCACACTCGATGGCACCCTTAATATTACTATGCGTTAACTTGTTTTCTTCTGAGATTGACGCACCATCTTCCTCTTCACTGACGTGATCATCTTCCAACATCTCGTCGGCAGTCATTTCAGGATCTCTGATCACCTCCAGGATGTCTTCGTTGGTGGTCTCGGAGAAGCCTTCAGCTGTAATGCTGTGCGCAGCTTCTCGTGCAAGGTCCAATGCCACTGTCACAGACTGAACCTCACCAGTCACAGGTTGACTCCGCCTCTCACCTGGTATGCCATGCAACACATGCCTCCATGCGTGACGAATCGTAGCTATAGACAGCTGATCCCATGCCTCCACCAAGAAGTCTACAGCTTGTTTGACGTTAAATTTCTTCCAAAACTGTTTGACGAGAACTTCTTGAGTCACCACCTCTTGTTCCTTGTCCTCGTCGCTTTTACTCTCGCTGTCGGTGTCACCCAGCTTACGCAACTCATCCTTGGTGTTGGTACAGTCGTTCAGGAGCTTGAATTTCTTTGCCGAGTATGCAGCTTTAACATTGCAGATCAACTCCTGGTCCATGGGCTGGATTAATGACGTAGTGTTGGGAGGAAGGAAGACCACTTTTACGTTGGGGTGACGATCCATAAGTAGGGGCGAGTGTCCTGGTGCGTTGTCAAGGAGCAACAAAATCTTGAATGGAACATTTTTTTGCTCGCAGAATTTCTTCACGTCGGGAATGAAACAGTCATCAAACCAGGAGAGTGACAGAGCAGAGAACATCCACGCCTTGCGTGCGGTCAGCCAGTGGACATTAATCTTCCTCATGTCTACGTTCTTGTAGGCGTGCGGCTTGCGGGCTGTGTGAATCACCGATAACTTTGGTTTACAGGTACCGGAGGCATTGGTGGTAAAGAGGACGGTGATGCGCTCCTTCTGCAACTTCCGACCCCGAGCCTTGCTGGCAGACTGGACAACAAAGGTCTTGGTAGGCAGCTTTTTCCAAAAAAGGCCGGATTCGTCCATGTTGAACTCCTGGTCGTCAGTGAACTGCATTTCCTCCATAACCTCACGTAAGAACGGAGGAAAATCTCTAGCCGCCACATGGTCAGCACTCGCTTCTTCACCACCAATGTTGATGTTGGTGATATTGTTCCTCCTCTTAAACCTATGCAGCCAACCAGAGGAAGCATTGAAGGGTTTGGGCTCAGCAATTCCCATCTTACATGACACTGCTGCGTACAGTTCACGTGCGTACTCTTGAACAGATCGCGTGTCCACCGCCATGTTGCGTCGCGCCTGACGAATCAATTAACTCACCAGCAAATTTTCCACCTTTAGCAGCACCTTGCTCTGGCAATACTTGATCATTGAGGCACCTGCAGACTTTGTGATTCTCATGTGCTCTTTGATCTTGGCTGCATCCTTCTTAATAGTACGAATCGTAGATTCGTTCACTCCATGCTGGCGCGCGAGATCAGCTTGACGTGTTCCTTTCTCCAAATCTTGAATTATCTGGTATTTCACTTCGTAGATTAAGGAACGGCGTATCTTCTTTGGCTTAGGGCGGCTGGGTCCAGGTAAGGAAAGGTTTCTCTCTGGTGGCGGTGGTCAGGCGGAAGCCATTTCACAGAACAATGGATGCACGTATACACGGTGTGGCCTGGAGGGATGAAACTGCCGCGGTTAGGTCAAGCGTCGTCTTTCCTCCCTCCCTCCCGCGGGTGGACACGTCATATTACTTTAAACTAATTACAGCTAGCAGTGGAGGGAGGTAGGGATGCATGGCCAATCACAGTCCGATATGTCATATGACGTCACTGATAACGCAACAGAGACATGCACTGCGCAACCTTACCGCGCGGCTTGCCCAGGTGGAGGCGGGAGCAGGCGGGAGGGGCGAATCTAAATATAGCGTCGAGCCAGACACTCTGCGCGTATATGGGTAGATGAACCGCGGAAAGTGAAAGTTCGGTTCTGGCGAGGCACCGAGTAAATGAGAAATCGCGGAAAGTGAAACCGCATAAAGCGGCGTAATACTGTATAATCTTTTTCTTTTCTATTTTTAATTTCTTTTTACTCTTATTTTCCCCTAGGCCCCGTTGTGAGTCGATGATGACCTGTGCCCGGGTGGGCTATACCGAGAAAAAAAAAAATAGTTAAGCTCAGTAAAAAGCACCAATATAAGCCACACCCCTACAGGATCACACTAGCAAGTGAAAAAAAAAGGTATCTGACAAGTCAAAATATTTGCAACAAATTTGAATTCAGCTTTTTTGAACATTTTCATAAACCCAAATTGCACAGGAATGCAGACAGAACAGTATGAAGAACTTCTGATGATATTGGAGCAGAAAAGATATGATGAAAAATGGGGACAGACTCTAGTGGGTTGTATACAAAGGGTAAGTATTGGAGGTAAATTAAAAAATGTAGAACCAGAGGAATGAACACGGAGGAACAGCAAGTCAACCCCTAGCCCCACAGTCTCCCACCTAGGAGGAGGAACACACCGTGTAATAACTACAGTACAGTAAACCCTTGCTATTCGCAGGTTTGTGATTCGCGATTTAAACTATTCGCGGTAAGCAGATGGTGGCTAGCTTATGAGCCTGCCTGCAGCGCAACAAGTCACCCCCATAAGCCCGCAGCGTCTCTTCTCACTTCTCTCCCTTTGTTTGCACTCAAACATTGCCTACGAAGCAGCATCTTTTGTGTTGTATTGAAAACTTTAGTGTTTCTATGTGAAATGGCCCTAAAAGACTGTCTAGTGTCAGTGCTAGTGATGCTAGTGGAGTGAAATGATTAGAGACCTCAAAGTCAAGAGGAAACAACTACCAGCTGATTCGTCTCCCTCACTTACTCGGTCAGCTGCTACCGCAGCTCCACCACCCGCCTCTCCACCAACCACCACTGATCCTGATGATCTCCTTATGCTTCAGTAACTAGATTTCATCCTACTGTACAGTACACTTCATCAAGCTCCAAACCACCACATATGAAGGAGAGTAATATTGGTGACTTAAGTTTCTCATACACTGTACAGTATAGGTATACTGTACAGTAGTGCACTAAGGTAGGAAAAGTTGCTATTCGCGGTTTTGCCAATTTGCGCCATTCCTAGGAACCTAATCCCCACAAATGGCAAGGGTTTACTGTACAGTATAC
This sequence comes from Homarus americanus, assembly GCF_018991925.1. Lineage (NCBI taxonomy): Eukaryota > Metazoa > Arthropoda > Malacostraca > Decapoda > Nephropidae > Homarus > Homarus americanus. The sequence continues at coordinate 8,079,840 of NW_024732440.1, read as the reverse complement.
AGCAAAAATGGATGTCACATCTGTATCTGCAGAGCATCTGCAAAATTTTCACATCTGCATCTTTTATTTTTCTAAATTTTCAATTAAAACAGTCTGGCTATAACTTCGAAACCACCGTCTTCATGAAAGCCATCAATTCTGGTCATTAACTAAACAGTAATATTGAGTGCCCCCAGCGGTATAGGGATCACCATGAATACCTATGAGAGGAGGGTCCTATCCCACTGCTCGCTGTGGACCACTATTAATCACGAACTAGACCAGGTCACATAGGTCTTGGTTAACCCTTCGGCCCCGGGTGACGTTCCAGAACGTCCAACCAGCGTGCCCAGGGTGACGTTCCTGAACGACCGCCTATTTTCCCGCCAAATTTGTTTTTTATTATTATTTTTGGAAAAGTATATATTTTCTCGATTTATCCTCGCAGGGGGGAGTACTACCAGCAGCACCCTAACCAGGGCTTAAGGGTTAATAAAGAATACTCAAACAGGGAAGTCTGCACTTCTATTTACAAGAAACTGAATAGACAGTAATGTGGGAACCATACAGAATGATGATCACCAAACCATATTCCCCAAATCAGAGAGTGCCTCCCCAGTGTTTGTACAGGTATCTGAAACTATTGGGTGGTCATCTCACTAGTAGTCAGAGCCTCAGATTAAAGAAGCATAGGATAAGAAAATTGTCAGGCCAAATTTTTTTTTTTAACTTTTGGAACAACACTGGCATACCCTGTAGGTTCAGAGACATTCTAGAGCCAGTACAGTCCCTGCCACCAGTGCATAACAGAGACATGACCATCTTCCCCAGCAGTTAACAGGTTGATCAGTGGCAAAGAGAATAAAGTAAAGTAACTATCTAGCCCTTGATTTACAGTTATAAATACCGGTACAACTTTATTTTGAACATTTACTGATCTATCAAATTTTCAAAATTTATAAAATAATTATACTGGAGTACAGTGGTGACAGCATGGTTCCTCTTGAAAATTCTTTACACTTTTACAACATTGGAGATAAAAAATTCACCTAATTGCTTCAAAATGTATTTTGCCCTGCTTTGCACTAGTAAATTGAACTGAAGTCACTTACATCCTCCTGGCCACCATTTAGTTGCTGTTATGGTGGGTGAGTGTAGCACAAACTCCTGACTTGCTGGGTCATATGTAGCTGTTGTCTCCAAACCTCTCAGAAATGTTCCATGGCCCATTTCTGTCTGAAATAAGAGTACCAATTTTATTCAGTTTTGAGTCTCACTTTAATCCATTAATGTCATGGCATACAAACAACTGTCTACACATTGTGAAAGTTTTCACCTCTGGTGCAAGAATAATTTAACTAACTTACTATGAAATGACAATATTCAGACTAAAAGAAGATACAGTACTGAAAAATAAAACCACAAAATGTACTGTACAGTATATCATAATCAGTGACATGAAGTACTGTACTGAAATCACACCTACCTATAATGAGTGATATTTATGATCCTACACCACTATACCTACTGCAGTACAGTACCTGTGTAGTATTACTAAATGAGAAAGACACATATTATGGCAAGTAAACCTACACTGCTACATCTAGTATTGTACATATGGCTACTGGCAATCCTCAGCTTTTGAAATCCAGTTGATGAAAATCTCAAGTTAAAAAAAATTAAAAATTTTCTTAGGTTCCAATTTATGTAAGAAAAATCCAGTTACGAAAAATAAATAATTTACAGTACAGTGGTCCCTCGGTTAACAAATGGTTCGATTAACGAAATTTTGGTTAATGAATTAGCTCCCATAAGGATTTTCAATTCGATTAACTAACAAAACTTTGATTAACGAAAGCCTTACGAGAAACATGTTTTGTTGTGCGCATCAGCTGATCGGCTAGTCCGCCAATACAGTAATCGGTTCTACGTTTACATTCGTTTCCAGTGTTGTAAATATTTTTGCATTTTTTATATTAAAATTATTAGTCATTCTGAAATTTAGTTAACATATTGATAATATAGTCAGTACAGGGAACAGTTTTTGTGCGCCCATCAGCTGATTGAATCACCCACCAACAGGGGTGTCGGAATTTCCGACTCTTGTTTATCGAACACGCTGATTGGTTCAAATCCTGTACTTCGTCTGATAATCGGTAAATTGATGACGTAGTCGGTAAGCCGTGACGTCACAGCTCCGGCAGTCGGTAAATTACCGACTTTAGGAAATATGCTTTTTCATGGCTAAAATACCATATAGAATACATATAAATAAATTTTAGATGTATTTAATTACCTTACCTACATTTTACTAGCGATATTTTAGCAGAATTATATTCTGCTGAGTCACACACGAAGCGATATCGAGAGTCGATACAAGGAAGCCAACGGTCTGTTCCAATGTGATCTCATATAACACTCTGAATGGTGTATAATGCAGTGTTTATTAATCAGAAATTTCTAAAACTAATGAGAGGAACAATGAAATTCACTGAGTATGAGGACTACTCTAATATAATTACTGTATCTGGGATCTTCGTTACCCCTCACCAGACATTATATTATAGAAAATAGTAATATTACGTCATGGACTCGCAACCAATCACAACGTGAGCATTTGAACCAATCAGCGCGTTCGGTAAACAAGATTCGGAAATTCCGACAGCCCTGCCCACCGATGCTTCTCAGTTTAACTTTGTTTACAGTGGAGTGAACATCCAGTTTGTTGGTCTCTTGAATATTTTTGCATTTTTACATTAAAATTATTGGTCATTCTGAAATTTAGTTAACATATTGATAATATACAGTACAGAAATTATTATGAAACATGAAGAAGGCATTAGAACCAATGCACTCTGTAAAGAATATGGCATGTCATCATCGACTGCCTCTACAATTAGCTGTTTGATATGTAAACAAAGCTGCCAAGAATACGAAATACGCACCTCAAAGTAAGTTAAAATAAAGTACAGTATTCTATTGTTTTTTATTTATTATTGTACAGTATACTGTACAGTACAGTACTGTATTTAGTTTATATTTAATGTTTTGTTAATTCTATTACCAGTATACAGTACTTTATATGTATACTTTTTCTGTGAGTTGGAACCAGTGGCGGACTGGCCCACCGGGATACCGGGAAATTTCCCGGTGGGCCCCAAAGTGATGGTCCATCACTTTGGAAATAATGGAAAAAAGAAAAAAGAGATATGAGGTTTATGAGATGTTAACTCAATCCGCCCTAATGCGACCGAATGCTTAAAGCCTTTACTTTTATTTGATTCCTTTGACTACGCTTTGGACCCTTTTGAGTGGGCCCTTTTACAAGTTTTCCCGGTAGAAATTTTTTTACCCAGTCCGCCACTGGTTGGAATCAATTACCCAATATCCCATTGAAATGATAGATTCGGTTAACGAAATTGTTTGGTAGCTGAGGGACCACTGTATATATACTGTTTATATTTTTGTTTGCAGAATTAAAAAAGGCTGAGGTGCTGGCACAGGCATCTCAGGGCTTCCTATACCAGACCTGGTAAATTTCTAGAAAAGCTAAACTAAAACCAACATACTGCACAGTCCTTTACTGCATTAAGATTGGTTAATTAACCTAAAAATGAAATACAGCATTTTTTTATCAAGGCTCAAATGACTGCTATGTAAAGCAGTGGCAAGGCAAAGACTCAAAATATATTTAATGATGTGTTTAGTACTTCAGAGATTGAAATGTTATCAGTGGAGAATAAAATGTTAAATGTACAAGTTTAGCATTTCTTTTTCAGATAACACATCAAAAATAAAATCAAGTGAAGACAAAATACCTCAAAATGTATAAACAGTACTGTAAACTTACTGTTGGTACATCACTATAATTTCTTGAAAGTACAGTATATAACTACTGTATTACAGTACTGTACTGCATGCATTTTATTTATTATGCTTATTATTGTGTATGCCAAATTTTTTCATTAGAAACATGTTTTGTAGCAGTTTAAGATGTTTAAGGGGAAGTGTTTTTTCAAGGAAGTTTTCAGCTTTTATAATTGGAGTCTTATGAGAAAATGGGATCCAATTTATGAAAAATAGATTTGCAAAAGGTTTTTCACGGACTGCCTGTACAATGCAGTACCAGTACTTGTACAATAATAGTGAGTGAGTATAACATGTATTATGGCAAGTGATCCTACATTGCTACAACCAGTATTAATAAATGATTGTGAAATTTATTGGAACTAAATTCACTTGGACATATTGCTTCTAAAAAATATCAGACAAAAAACCTTAAAAAATCAATCCATTTTTCATGGAGAGGAGGATTCCCTAGGGTTGAATCATGACAGCAGGCTTGGGGTGTTGACAAGTTACACAATAAATTTTCTTATTTACTGTTGTTCAAAACTGATCTTCACCACACAAATTACAGTAATCTCCTTCTGTTTCCCTCTTTGCTAATGAAACCCAAGGCACCACTTTGATGGCAAAGAAAATATTTTGATCCTAATACACTCTATGATCCAGGTTTTCATTCCAGTGTAAAATTGCTTCTAATTACACAAAAGAGATCATATTTTTCATGGATACTGTATTCACATACATGAGCCAAAAATTCTCAGAAATTATGAAATTCTCAAATTATAATGTAGTTGAGCTAAACTTTGAGATTGTTTACAGTGCTTTACTTAAACCAGACATCAAACCCTGAATCGGTACTGTACAGCTTTAAGTAACTGAAAAAGAAATATTACCTGAGCATATGTGCCAACAATTTCAGCTCTTTCAGCTCGACCCAGCCATTTGTCTTGTTGCTCAGAAGTTCCCTGGCCAACTATAGCAGGAATAAACATGCCTCTCGTGTAATAGGAGTGGGTTACCGTCCTTTAAAATTCCTTTTGCAGGGATGTACCTTGGAGGTATATCCAGAATAAATATTTAACTGGTAAACAAATATACTAATGATTATCTAAAATTTTAAATACAGTACTCAAATCTAACGTAATACAGTACTTTATAGTATACGGTTAGGGTCATCTCGTACCCAAGACAACTCATAACCAAAGAAAGGACAAGAGCAATGGTTCTCCATTGTTTCCCTTTTCCCTGTGTGATTTTATCAACATTTATCTTATCCACATTTCCATTAGGATCTACATTATATATATATATATATATATATATATATATATATATATATATATATATATATATATATATATATATATATATATATATATATATATATATATATATATATATATATATACATATATATATACAGTTAACCCTCACTTTACGCGGTTAATGTATCCCGGAGGGTACTGCGGAAAGGGAGAAACGCGTAAAGTGAATAACATAACATATGGGATTAATTGAAATGGAGTCCAGGCCGATCCCCAAACTCCACTTTTTGACGACACATAACTATGTTGTAGTAAAAATAACATCTTAATTTTATGATGGTACATGCACACAATTAATACTTAAGAGAAATAGAGAAATACAGTCGCCAAGTTAATGTCCATTCAAATAATGGACACGACTCCCTCCCCCTCTCACACTACACTGCCGGCTCTTCCCTCTCTGAGAAATTTTGGGGGGAAAACCAGGTATAGTAATAAATAATACCTCAAACTAAAGTTAGGATAATATAATTGACATTGCTGGATTCCTTGTAAGACCAGGAATATTTTGAATATAAATGTCATATATTTTTCACAAAAGATAACATACTTACTCAGATTAAACATTTTATCTAAAAATTTTATGTCTAATGCAAAATATATGATGTTTATATTCAAAATGATCACCAAATTGTAAGAATTCCAGCAATGTATATTATATTCTGGCCGGGTAATTTGTATGAATTTTATGAGCTAAAACAAATATCTTCAGTTAATAAAAAAAATAAAAAATATTCTTCACGACACTATCTGTCAATCAAAGTACCCCACCTTGCCTCCCCCCTCTTCCAACCGCGCGGTCAGTCCCAACCCTCCCCCCCACCCCCCACCAATCCTCCCTTCAAGAGATGTTGGGTGAAAAATTTAGATTTTAACATTTTGTATTAAATAATACCTCAGATTAAAATTGGGATAATATAATTGACATTGCTGGATTCCTTGTAAGACCAGGAATATTTTGAATATAAACGTCATATATTTTGCACAAAAGATAACATACTTACTCAGATTAAACATTTTATCTAAAAATTTTATGTCTAATGCAAAATATATAATGTTTATATTCAAAATGATCACCAAATTGTAAGAATTCCAGCAATGTAAATTATATTCTGGCCGGGTAATTTGTATGAATTTTATGAGCTAAAATAAAAATCTTCAGTTAATAAAAAAAAAAAATATTCTTCACATGGTAACAGATGGTCGGTCGCCGGTCCCTCCCTCCCTCCCCCCACCCCCCACCAACGTCCCTACTTGATAAATGTGTGGGAATACCAGACTGTTTACCTTTTTAGTAATAAATAATAAATCAGACTAAAGTTAGGATAATATAATTAACATTGCTGGATTCCTTGTAAGACTAGGAATATTTTGAATATAAATATCATATATTTTGCACAAAAGATAACATATTTACTCAAGAGTAAACATTATATCTAAAATTTGTATGTCTAATGCAAAATCTATGATGTTTATATTCAAAATGATCATCAAATTGTAAGAATTCCAGCAATGTAAATTATATTCTGGCCGGATAATTTGTATGAATTTTATGAGCTAAATTAAAAAAATTATACTTCACCCGTGTAAAGGGGTACACCCACCGCGGAATGTGAGCATCCTGGGTTCTGGCAGGGCACCGCGTAAACGTGGAAACGCGGAATGTGGGACCGCGTAAAGTGAGGGTTGACTGTGTATATATATATATATATATATATATATATATATATATATATATATATATATATATATATATATATATATATATATATATATATATATATATATATATATATATATATATATATATATATATATATATATACAGTTGTACCCCACTTAACGCGGTCAATTGAACCCAGAGGGTCCCACGTTAAGTGAAATCCGCGTTAAGTGAACAACAGAACATATGGGATTAATTCCAATAGAAACCGGCCCGACCCCCAAACTCCACTTTTTGAAGGCACATACCTATGTTGTAGTAAAAATAACATCTTAATTTTATGATGGTACATGCACACAATTAATACTTAAGAGAAATAGAGAAATACAGTCGCCAAGTTAATGTCCATTCAAATAATGGACTCAACTCCCTCTCACACTACACTGCCGGCTCTTCCCTCTCAGAGAAATTTTTGGGGGAAAACCACTAAATTTTAATAAATAATACCTCAAACTAAAGTTAGGATAATACAATTGACATTGCTGGATTCCTTGTAAGACCAGGAATATTTTGAATATAAATGTCATATATTTTGCACAAAAGATAACATAGTTACCTAGAGAAAAATTTTTATCTAAAATTTGTATGTTTAATGCAAAATATATGATGTTTATATTCAAAATGATCACCAAATTATAAGAATTCCAGCAATGTAAATTATATTCTGGCCGGGTAATTTGTATGAATTTTATGAGCTAAAACAGGCAGTCAGGCAGGGTGGCGGGTGGGGCAAATATAAAAATAGCGTCTCGAGCCGGACACTCACCGCGTATATGTGGAAAAAATCCATGTTAAGTGAAAGTTCAGCTCTGGCGAGGCACCGCGTATATGATAAAACGCGTTAAGTGAAACCGCGTTAGGCGGGGTACATTGTGTATATATATATATATATATATATATATATATATATATATATATATATATATATATATATATATATATATATATATATATATATATATATATATATATATATATATATATATATATATACAGTGGCCCCTCGGTTAACGAACTCAATCCGTTCCAGAAGGTCGTTCGTTAACCGAAACGTTCGTTAACCGAAACCATTGTTTCAATGGGTTTTTGGGTAATTGGTTCCAGCTCACCGAAAATTTCCTAACTTCAACAAAAATGGCGGAAAAATTTACTTACTTTGAGGTGTGTATGTAGAAGGCTCCTGGATGATGGTGATGATGTGCATTTGAAGTGGGAGGTGCAGGAGGAGAAGGGAGAAGAGAAGGAAGTGGAGGTGGAGGAGAAGCATTTTACTGCTTCTTGGAAGGTGAGTCACCTTCCATGAAAATGTCAGGAACCTCTGGACTGACAGATTCTCCACCATGAACATCCTCTCTCCTTCTTGAAGTGGAAGGCTGAGGGCTAGCATCTTGTTCCCTCTGCCTTTTACTGAAGAAAGTGTCAATTGTGGTCTGTGGGGCATCTGTCCTCCTCACCATTAACTTATGTTTAAAGAAGGAGACCACTGAGTCCTCAACATGACACAAAGCTAGTTCAGTTTTTTCCACTTCTGGGTGCTTTGAAGCCAGTTCCCTGAACTTCTCCCAGTGGTAAATCACATCTTTCAACTGTGTAGCTGACATATGGTCATCACTTTCAATTTCCTCCTCACCACTGTCAGCCTCTACCCGTAACATCTCATCCAGTTCCTTCAAGTCATTAGGAGTAAGTTCCTCCTCATGAGACATCACAAGCTCTTCCACATCCTTCTCCTCCACTTCAAGACCCAATGACTGACCAATGGACACAATCTCCTGGTCCAACTCTGTGTCATCCTCAAATCCCTCAAAATCATGGACTACTGATGGCCACAGTGCTTTCCATGAAGAATTGAGGGTTCTATTGGAGACTTCTTGCCATGATGACACAATCAATTTTACAGCCTCCAGGACGTTGAATTGTGTCTTCCAGAACTGTTTCAGTGTTAGTTCAGGATCAATGGAAGTTGCCTGATGACACCTCCTAAACATTTTCTTCATGTACAACTTCTTGAAGTTGCTGATCACATTCTGGTCCATTGGCTGTATGAGTGATGTAGTGTTTGGAGGCAAAAACAACACTTTCACAAAGTCAAATTTATACTCCAAATTTCTGGCAAGGTCAGGGTCATGACCAGGAGCATTATCCATGAGGAGAAGAGCCTTTAAAGGAAGTTTATTGGTGGTTAGGTAGCTCTTGACAGAGGGGCAAAACACATCAATAGCCCATTCATTAAAGAACTGTCTTGTCACCCATGCCTTACGGTTGGACTTCCAATAAACTCCAAGCATTGTTCTTACCACTTTCTGTTGCTTGAACACCCTGGGGTTTTCAGAGTGGTAGACAAGCATAGGCTTCAGTCGGAAATCCCCTGAAGCATTGGCACCAAGCAATAGAGTGAGACGGTCTTTCATGGGTTTATGCCCAGGTAAAGAGGCTTCATCCTTGGTGATGAATGTTCTTTTGGGCATCTTTTTCCAGAACAGCCCAGTTTCGTCAACATTGAAAACTTGCTGTGGAAGATAATTTTCTTCTTCCATCAGTTTTTTAAATTCAATTAAAAACTTTGCTGCCCCTTCTTTATCAGCACTAGCAGCTTCACCATGCCTAACAACACTTAAAATGTCACTTCTTTTCTTAAATTTTTCGAACCAGCCTTTGCTAGCCCGAAAATCTTCAAATTCTGTTCCTGAAGAACTAGGTTGATCTGTCTTTAAATGTTCATAAATCTCCCTGGCTCTTTCACAAATGAAATCACCAGAAACTGAATCACCTTTCATCTGTTTTTCCCTAATCCAGATGATAAGTAACCTCTCAGTTTCTACGATTAGGGATCTACTTTTAAACACTCTTGTAGATTTGTCTCTCACGTTCACTTCCTTAAATTTGTCTTTTTGTGCAAGAATTGTCGACACAGTTGATGCCGACATGCCATATTCTTTGCATAGCGCATTTGATTTAATACCTTGTTCGTGTTTTTTTATTATTTCCTGCTTCATTTGGATTGAAATCACTTTTCTTGATCTCTTAGGCCCCATGCTGGATTCAAACAATGGCAACACGTATTTTTCAAAGTTAAACTAGCTGTAAATAAAGAATATTTTCTTTAAAATAACACTGCACTGCACTATATATTGTCAATATGTAAAATAATTTTCAAAATGACCAATAATTTGCTTGGAAACACAGAAAAAAAGCGTTTAGTTGAAGAGAGTCTCAAGCAAGATGTTACCTCCAGTGAAAACAGAGAGAGACTGACGCCTGTTTGCTGTGTTAAGAGGCTGGATGCCGCGCATTAAACTAGTCACTTTACCTTCAATTATGTTCAATAATTGTTAAAATGACTAAAAAAGTTAATATTAAACTTTTAAAATAATTGAATAGTATAAACTTCTTGATATTTACAAAAATAGTAAGGAATTTAAGCCCTAGAACCGATTAATGTATTGGCGGACTGATACTAAAGCTGGTTGCCCGGTCAGTGCAAGCGAAAACATGTTGAGGTCGGTTCGTAAGAAGTTCGTTAAGCGAAATTTTTTTCGTTAACCGAATTGAAGATCCTTATGGAAGGCAGTTCGTTAATCGAAATTACGTTAACCGAGGTGTTCGTTAAACGAGGGGTCACTGTATATATATATATATATATATATATATATATATATATATATATATACAGTCAACCCTCACTTTACGCGGTTAATGTAACCCGCAGGGTCCCGCGGAAAGTGAGGAACGCGTAAAGTGAATAACATAACATATGGGATTAATTGAAATAGAGTCCGGGCCGACCCCCAAACTCCACTTTTTGACGACACACAACTATGTTGTAGTAAAAATTTTATCTTAACTTTATGATGGTATGAAAAAACAAGTAATATAGAAGAGGTTAGGTTAGGAAAAATAAAGGTTAACATAGGAAAAATAAAGGTTAGGTTAGGAAAACTAAAAGTTAGGTGGAACACTTACGTTAGTAGAAGAGATGGGTCGGCGTACGGGGATGGAGGCTGGTTCCGAGGCAGAGGGCAGGCTACTGGCCCTCAGGTGAATCACCATTACTAGGTGCATCACTGTCACTTACAGTTGTCAGGGCTTCCCTGACAAATCCCTCAAAGTCATCTTCACTGTCACTATCACTGGCTTGGGCTGGCTGTGGTGGGTTGCGGGCGAAGAAATCTGTTATGCTTTGCTGACGGCTGGTGTTGATGTTGTCGTGATACACCTTGATGTAGGGCTCCATAGTCTGCAACAGCTGGGTAGTGAAGATTTCATACCTGTTTGCATCAGGGTCGTCGGAAAGGAGGAGCTTGGCTTTCTCGATACACTCGATGGCACCCCTAACATTACTATGGGATAAGTGTTGTTCTTCTTGGGATGACGCACAACCTGCCTCTTCACTGATGTCGTCATCATCATGTACTATCTCCTCGGTAGTCACATCAGGTTCCATTATCACCTCCATGATGTCGTCGTTGGTGGTCTCGGAGAAGCCTGGAACTGTAACACTCTGCGCAGCTTCTCTGGCAAGGTCCACTGCTACTGCAACAGTCTGAACCTCACCAGTCACAGATTGACTCCTCCTCTCACCTGGTATTCCATGCAACACATGTCTCCATGCGTGACGAATTGTAGCAATAGACAGCTGATCCCATGACTCCACCAAGAAGTCCACAGCTTTCTTGATGTTAAATACTCTCCAGAATTGTTTGAACAGTATTTTTTGCTGTGCCAACTGTTGATCCTCATCTTCTTCGCTCTTGCTATCGGTGGTGGTGTCACTCAGGTTACGCAACTCTTCCCTGGTGTTGGTGTAGTCGTTCAGGAGTTTGAATTTTTTCGTAGAGAATGCAGCTTTTACATTACAGATTAACTCTTGGTCCATGGGCTGTAATATAGACGTAGTGTTGGGAGGAAAGAAGACCACTTTTACGTTGGGGTGACGATCTAACAGAAGGGGCGAGTGTCCTGGTGTGTTGTCCAGCAGCAACAAAATCTTGAATGGCACATTCTGTCGCTCACAGAATTTCTTTACATCGGGAACAAAACAGTCATCAAACCAGGAGAGGGACAGTGTAGAGAACATCCACGCCTTACGTGCGGTCAGCCAGTGGACATTTAGCTTGGACATGTCCATGGTTTTGTAGGTGTGCGGCTTGCGTGCTGTGTGGATCACCGATAACTTGAGCTTACTGGTACCGGAGGCATTGGTGGTAAACAGGATGGTGATGCGTTCCTTCTGCATCTTCTGGCCCCGAATCTTGCTGGCATTCTTTACAACGAAGGACTTGGAAGGTAGCTTTTTCCAGAAAAGACCAGATTCGTCCATGTTAAACACCTGGTCGTCACTGTACTGTCCTTCCTCCATAATCTCACGTAAAAACGGAGGAAATTCCCTAGCCACAGCACTGTTAGCACTCGCTTCTTCACCACCAATGTTTATATTGGTGATCTTGTTCCGGATCTTAAACCTCTGTAACCACCCAGAGGAAGCATTAAAGGGTTTGGGCTCTGTAATTCCCATCTTTCGTGCCACTGCAATGTACAGTTCATGTGCGTACTCCTTAACAGAGCGCGTGTCGACCGCCATGTTCCGTCGCGCCTGACGCACCACGTACCTCACAAGTAATTTTTCTGTCTTGAGAAGCACCTGGTTGTGAAAATACTTGATCATAGAAGCACCTGTAGACTTTGTGATCTTCATGTGCTCCTTTATCTTGGCTGCATCCTTCTTTATTGTTCGAATCGTAGATTCATTCACACCATGCTGGCGCGCCAAATCAACCTGCCTTATTCCTTTCTCCAACTCTTGGATGATCTTGTACTTCACCTCGTAGCTTAAGGAACGTCGTGTCTTCTTTGGCTTAGTGCCGCTGGGTCCAGGTAAGGAAAGGTTTCTCTCTGGGGGCGGTGGTCCGACGGAAGCCATTTTACAGAACAATGGATACACGTTTACACGGTCTGGCGTGGAGGGATGAAACTGGCGCGGCTAGGTCACGCATCGTCTTTCCTCCCTCCCTCCCTCCCTCCCCCGGGTGGACACGTCATAATACTTCAAGCCAATTACAGCTAGCAGCAGAGGGGGGTAGGGATGCATGGCCAATCACAGTCCGATACGTCATATGACGTCAGTGATAACGCAACAAAGACACAGACTGCGCAACCTTACCGCGCGGCTTGCCCAGGTGGAGGGAGGAGGGAGGGAGGAGGAGGGAGAGGCGAGGCGAGAGCACAGGCAGGCAGGCAGGCGGGTGGGGCGAATCTAAAAATAGCGTCGCGCCGGACACACTCCGCGTAATGGGATTCACGCAGAGCGTAATGTGAGCACGTTAGGTTCTGGCAGGGCACCGTGTTAACGTGGAAACGCCCTAGAACTGATTAATGTATTGGCGGACTGATACTAAAGCTGGTTGCCCGGTTAGTGCAAGCGAAAACATGTTGAGGTTGGTTCGTAAGAACTTCGTTAACCGAATTTTTTTCGTTAACCGAATTTTTTTCGTCAACCGAATTGAAGATCCTTATGGAAGGCAGTTCGTTAATCGAAATTACGTTAACCGAGGTGTTCGTTAAACGAGGGGTCACTGTATGTATGTATGTATGTATATATATATATATATATATATATATATATATATATATATATATATATATATATATATATATATATATATATATATATATATATATATATATATATACAGTATATATATATATATATATATATATATATATATATATATATATATATATATATATATATATATATATATATATATATATATATATATATATACATACATACACAAAAGTGGGCACACACAACTTTTTTTTTTTGCACCATAACTCTGATGAAATAGGTAAAGAAAGACTTCTGGATTCATGATAACAGCCAAGAGAAAACAAGAATATTGTAAAATAAAAGCAAAAATAGCAAAAATGTGGGACTGATCCTGAGATACGTCTGCTGATGGAATCCTAACCCACACAGCTTGATGACAAACTGGGATACAGTACTGTACATGTAATTGAATTCATCAGAGAGGTTATCCCTTGTTTTGTAATTATTTGCTCAGGATTTTGTCCCTCATACCAACTACAGTACTATGCACAATGACTGTTACCTGGCTATGCACTGCTGATAATGAAATCATGACTATCATTTAATATTACTGTACAGTACCTTTTATCATACTTGGCTGATTTCTTAATTAAGTGGACTGATTTGCGTAGCTCATTGTTGTAATTATCTTCATGGCTCAGATATTCTTGTGGAACTTTGTCTGAGAATTCTGGGTCACTGATAAAAACTTTCTCTGAAAAATATTGAAAATTATAAAAGTAAATGCCATCCTGGCTAAAAAGCAGATTATACAGTACAGCACAAGGAATCTATAATAAAAGCTAGATATTTCTTGACTTGTAAAAATAATGACAAAAGCACACACTTTTTACAGGGTGAATACAATTTATTCAATGTCACTTTTGAGAACTGCATAAGACTACCATCCTCTACAAAAACATACCAGAGAAAGAACAAAGGAAAACAATACTGTGCAATACAATTGTTACAGCCACAGTAAGATAAGCTAGAAGAGAGAGAAAGAGAGGGATAACCATAATAAGATAAACTAGGCGAGAGAGAGGGGATGAGATAAGAGATATAGTGTTGACAATGAATTTGCTGACCAATCTGCTGAGGTGTTTCAATACGAAAACATATGGCCCTCGCCTCCGGGCTGAGATTGCCCTCGAGGGTAGTCTACTGATTTCTACAGGACAGACAACACGTTGGTTCAGACCACTAGACCCTAAAACGTGAGTGATCGTGAAGTATTAGAATCTGCTAAGAAACTCTAAATAACTTTAATAAGTATATTTGTGTACTGCAATTTGATCATATTATACCAATTGTCTCCTGTATCAATAGTTATAACATGCGAGTTATATTTAAGATGTTAACAGGGTATGTACTGTATATTGATTGTATTTCATAATATGTGTCCTGAGATAACAGCATTTGTTATATGAGAAATGTTCTTTAACAGGTTTTGACCGAATTATATGGTACGCGTCAACGTTGAGGGTTTATTTCTCCAGCAACAAACCAATAACGCTCCTATGAGCGTTAACAACAATAAAGTATACAGGTACAGTACTATAGTGTACTACTTACCTATTTCTCGACGCAGACCAGTTTTCTTTTTTCCGTCATCTATAATATTTGTAAGTTCCTCAGTGCTAAAGGTGCAATTAGCTCTCTCCTTTTTCAAGTCTTCAACACATTGCAGTTTACGTGTCTCAGCCATTTTTATTTTTCTACTACAGCATTTGAGAATTCCTGTACCTGAAAAGATGTTACTGTACATTGCATAAATTTACAAAAATTAATCTTTTTTACAGAATTCTAAGAATCAGAGAATGCCAACTAGACTCTTAACCCTTTCACCGCGTGGCTGAACTTTATTCATATTTTTTTTATTTTTGTTCTTCACCGCGTAAATCGACTTTAGTCCACATTCACAAAAAAGCTTTCTGTTAACGCGTAACTCGACTACAGTCCTTCAGGGTTTGAATTATGCGCCGGCCCAGTAGATGCTGCCACCTAGCGACGACTGGGGCAAACTGAAGCTCCTGCCATCAAAACACTAGGAGTCAACATTGCTGCTGCTGTGTTTTGCCCAGTTACCCCATTCTTATGACTAATAACTGTTTATAGCTCCTCCCCGACTAACGACCTACTCAACTTATGACCACCCGGACATGCGACCGCCTTAGTCGTACCAAAATTTTGTCAAATTACGTATATTCGAGTCCCAACGTCAATGATTGTGCTTATTGTATCTTGAACTATGTAATTACTACATTGAATCAGGGGTGCTTGAGGACATTTTTGCTGTTTATCCCAAATTTGCTAGCCCACACTGATTAGTCTTCATTTAGAATATGACTCCAATGTATGTGATCCACTGACCTATATATACTTTGTGTACGAACCTCTGTCCTGCATGGCAGTGAACAGTGGCATTACCCACATGAATCTGACCTATATATAGTGTCAATGAATATGATGCATTCTTTGTGTACGAACCTCTGTCCTGTATGGCGGTGAAGAGTGAAATTACCCACATGAATCTGACCTACGTATATGCATGTATGTGTGTGTATGTACCTATGTATGTATGTATATGTGTACAGGTTGACAATCCCTTATCCGAAATCCTTGGGACCAGATGCATTTTGGTTTTTGGAATTTTTCGGATTTCAGAATGGTTAGATATTTTTTTTTTTTTTTTTTACAGGGATCAGCCCACTCGAGCACAGCAGGTCACTGACTCACATTGGGGCCTATAATAATAATAATAATAATAATAATAATAATAATAATAATAATAATAATAATAATAATAATAATAATTATTATAATTATTATAATAATAATAATAATAATAATAATAATAATAATAATAATAATAATTATAATAATTATAATAATAATAATAATAATAATAATAATAATAAAAATTGATATGTCTAGGTCATGTTTCTCACTTTTGATCTTTTTTTTCATTCTTGTATTTCTTTATTATTATTATTATTATTTCATTATTACAGTATTATTATTATTACTATTATTATTATTATTATTATTATTGTTATCATTCTTATTTTATTTTTGTGTATTTTTTATTAAAAATTTTATTTACTATGAATAATTATTATTATTACTGTATTATCATTATTATTATTACCTGTATTATTATAATTATTATTACTATTAAATTTTCACCCCCCAGGCCCCGATGTGGGTCAGTGACATGTGCCCGGGTGGCTAATAAAAAAAAAATAAATAAAAAAAAAATAAAAATAAAAAAAGCTCCAAAAAAAAAAACGGTTTTCAGAGCTTTTCGGTTTTCGGAATTTCGGATAAAGGGCTGTCAACCTGTATATATATGGATATGTATATATGTATATACAGTATATACTATACTGTAGTAAAATTTGGCTGGGAATAAGGTTAGGGAGTGGGGCCCAAGCATGCCTCTTGCACCAGGTCCAATGATTACATCCCACTTGGACGATCGTCTGTTTAATGTGATTTAACGTAACCTAATCTAACCTAACCTGATCATTTAGTTAAGATGGTAAAACTTGCACATAATAGACGACCGTCCAAGTGAGATGATACTGGTCCAGTGCCAGCTCTCAGCAGCCCTGCCAAGCTGTTGAATCACAAACAGTACTGGGGTTCAAAATAGCTCTTGACAAAATTATCAAGAACACTGGAGGGATCCTATACTGGCCACTGGTCTTCTTCCCTGTGGATGGCCATTAGGTAAATACGATAAAGTAAAAATAATGTAGCAGTATCTACTACTTCAGAAAGTTACCAGACTCCCCAAATGTATATACAGCAAAGGCATTTATTCTTTATTTATTTTATCCTCTTCACCAGTGACAAGACGGTCATTCGCAGTTTTGTTTCGGAAAAAAGTCGCAATTTTAGTTAGGAAAGGGGTCATAGGAATGTTTTTATTTTTTTTTAATACCAAAAACAAGTTAGGTTAAGTTGAGTAAGCTTAGGTTAAATTGGATTGGATTGGATTAGGTTAGGTTAGGTTAGGTTAGGTTAGGTTAGGTTGGCTGGTTTAATTTTAATGTTTTCTTTGGTCATACATCAATTTTCTCGTGACTTTTTTCCTACATTTCGTCGTTCGTGTCTCTCTTTTGCACTGTTGGTAAATACTGGGCATACACAGGCTCCGAAATGTGTAGGTCAAGTCAGGCAACAGAGTTGAGCAATGTGTTTTTCCGATGATTAGACAATTTTAAGAGATGTTTCTTGAATGATGTTTCCCTTGCAAATGATGTAAAATTACCTAACCTAACCTTTTAACCAGAAGCTCTGCCCCCGATCCTCTGGTATATTTAATTCATTTGCAAGAGAATCATCATAGAAGAAAAGTGTCTTAAAATTGGCATTATTATCGTTTTGGTCATCCAGGAAACTTAGGGAGGGTTAGGGTCTGGTACCTCCCTGGATAGGGTAGGTTGGTTAGGTTAGGCATGATCAAAATCATTCAAAACACAAAAACCATCAGAAAAACATGGGGATGGCCAAAACGAAATTTTACCTTAAAATTGTCTAAATCATCGGAAAAACACATTGCACAACATAGGAAAAAAATAACAAAAAAAGTCACAATTTGGGCATTAAAAATTTATCACATTTTATTTAAATATATACTGTACCTAACCTTACCTACTTATAGACTGCATGCTATAGCAGAACCCTTAACCTCACCCTTAGCTTTCACTTGTTTTTTTTATCATTTCTCTTGTGATTTCAAAAAAGTTTGGGTAATTATCGATGACTGACCAGCTGGCGATTTTGCATAATAAAAGATTATCAAAACGCCGCAATTTCACTATTTCATAGAAGACACTCGTAGTTTGTGCACTTTTTTATAACTTAACCTAACATAACCAGCCCAGACCAGACCAGACCAGACCAGACCAGACCAGACCAGCCCAGCCTTGCCTAACCTAACCAGTAATTGTGCAGATTACTGCAACCAAAGAATTCCAGAAATTCACTTCACTCAATCGCTATAACTATATTTCTATTATAAATTTATTAAATACACTTCTGTCGCAAATTTATAATAATGAAGTTATTGATTTTAAAAAGAATAAAATCAGAGCACCTGTCTCTGACTCACTATGACCCTGACTCCGAGTAAGGTAAGAAATACTGTAATGGCTATTTATATTATTGTGGAGGCTGACCATGCAACCCTGGGTTATTACCTAGTACATGGTCCTAGCCAGGGGCGAAGTACCCTGCTAGGGCCACCGGGGGTCCGGGGGCAGAGCCCCCGGTTAGTTGGTTACTTTTTTACCTTTACTTTTTACTTTTATCCTCTTCACCACTGATCGGCTCGTTAGCCACTTGGGCGATCGGTCACGTCTCAGGTTTAGTTTGGTTATATTGTATAATCCACAAATCACTCGTTTTTTTCCTCAACCCCCACCCAAGACCCCCGAATTGCCATGCTCTTCCCCAGTATTGTTATAGGGATGGCAAGGGGGTTAAATCATAAACGAGTTATTTCTGACAAAAACAAAGGTCACATTTGAACTAATCACATCAAATTCCATCAGAAAACCATTTTTTTCTTCAAATTCCAAGGTTGCTGCAATATTCATATTTACCACCTAACCTAACCTAACCTAACCTAACCTGCCGCATTACCGCCAAGAAGACAAAGTAGTATGCACCTTGAGCACCTAAATATCTACAAATAGAAGCATTTACACAAGAAATTATTATTATATCAGTACTCACTGATGAAAATATGAAAATATATTAAGAAAATATACACCAAAACAAATAACTGGGCAGCAGGTCAGTCGTCAATACAAACCAACGTTTGCCCTGACCAATTTATGTTCTTCAACCTGAGGCTATAACTTCTGGAGTGGGGAGGGCATCCGTACTGGACTTACTAATGTCCTTTAAGGTTACATAAAGACTTCTGTTTAATCACCCTTTTGTCCGTTATTAGAAGATTAGACCTACTCATATTTAAAGTTTAACTTACCTGGTCATATGACTATATCATCAGCACCCAGACTGACTGACATGTTCTTTTTGATAACAAGCTTCGTGCCTTATCTTGAGTTTTGAATTATAAGAAGCTGTCAATCTCTGTCATCATTACTTAGCACTTCGCATGTTGTGCGTTGTAATGGTGAGTACCGATATTTCCGATACCAGCCATACTGTGTACTTGAAAGTATCGATACTGAAGGCTAGGTATCTAGTACTATGAGTATTTCAGTAAAATTGGCCAAATAGTCTTGCAGGGGTTATCAGTAATTTCACAAATTACCATTAAATAATGGAAGTCCCTCGAAATCGAGGATGGTCGGCCTAGGGACCACCTGGGCGTGAATTTGTTTAAGGTGTAGAAGCTTTTTTTTTTCGGGGATTAGCCCACCCGGGCACAGGTCACTGACCCACATCAGGGCCTGGAGGGCGAAATATAATAATAATAAAAATAATAATAATAGTAATAATGATAATAATAATAATAATAATAATAATAATGATGATGATGATGATGATGATAGTAGTAGCAAGTGATCTCTGCACGGCCATTGCCGTCCTTGCAAGAAAGCTGGCATCCTCGTGCTGCCAACACCTTCATGCTCTGACGGCCTGCCGCCTCATTCCCCTGGATAAGAATCCAGGATGTAGGCCAATAGGAGTGGGGAAAGTGCTGAGGCGAATCAACGGAAAATGCATAATGGAGATGGTAAAGGATGATGTCAGGGCAGCAGCAGGGAACCTGCAAGTTTGTGCTGGCCAACAAGCTGGAGGGGAAGCTGCCATTCACGGCCATGAGAACGATATTTGAGCAACGCGATTGTGAGGCCGTTCTCCTGGTCGACGCTTCAAACGCATTCAACATACTTTGAAAACTGGGAGCGTGATCAGTTTCTCCTCCATCCTGTGTGAGTGCGAATCTCCGGGAGTCACCATTTGTGGGGTATGATATGTTTGGTTCGCACTCAGGATGGAATGGAGAAAGGAAACTCACAATGTGCTCTCTATATACATGTTGTATTGGATGTACAATGCAGCTTGGTGCTGGGAAGGCAGCATGGTTATAAGCGTGATGTAGAGAGAGCTGGTTGGTGAGGGTGCTCAGAGAAGGACAGCTTGTGGGTCGCCATGCTCGCCGGCGGGAGAGAGGACCGCCAGGCAGGCGGAGGAGGAGCGAGGGAAGGCCGCCAGGCAGCGGCGGAGGAGGATGTATTGCTGGCTGCGGCTGTAGATGGAAAGAGAGATCACCACGAGGTCAGGTCTTAAATAGCGGGGGTAGGCGTGGCTTAGCAGTTGACCCCCTCTCCGTGGTGTATGGCGGCGCTGGTTGACCTAGACCAGGAGGCATACACTGGGGAATTGGTGGGGTCGGCTACTCAGCGACAAACAGCGTTTGTAGGGGAGAATTCCACTACAGGGTGAAAACACTAGATTTTTAAGTTTAGTAATAAATAATACCTCACAATATGGTTAGGATAATATATTTGACATTGCTGGATTCCTTGCAAGACTGCCAATAATTTGAATATAAACCTCATATATTTTGCACAAAAGATAAAATTTTTGCTCTCTCTAATAAAATTCTTAAATTAGATCGAAAATTTGTATGTCTAATGCATATTTTGGCTCGTTTATATTCAAATTAATCACTATCTTATAAGAATTCCAGCAATGTAAATCATATTCTGGCCAAGTAATATCTATGAATTTTATGAGCTAAAAACAAATATCTTCAGTAAATAAACAAATTATACTTCACCCAGACACAATACGTTACGTACGTTTCTCAAAGAACGTAAAAACATTGTTGAAAATACTGACTGTTTGACTCTATTCTGCCCACCATAATAGAGTCAAACAGTCAGTAATTTCAACAGTGTTTTTACGTGCTTTGAGAATCTGCAGTCCGGAATTCATTGATGAGGAATATAAATATATATATAATATTGGCTCAAACCTTAAATACCCTAGATCTTTCATAGACAAATGCCTAAACATTACTAAGAAAACTTTTTATAGAACTGATCCCAAGCCCACCCATGACCATAAGAATATCTTAATATTACCATTTCACAAAAATTTCTCACATTTTCCTTCACAACTAAAAACCTGGAACGTCAATGTGGCATTTAAAAACTCATGCACTGTTAAACAAATGTAATCAAGAACTCCCCCAACAACACAATTGGTTGCATTTATAAAGTTCCTTGCAAGGAATGTAATATGTTTTACTTAGGCCAGACAGGTAAAGATCTTGTAACTAGAATTAAACAACACAAATATAGTGTTAGGACAGGCCAGGAATCCAATGCTCTGTTTGTTCATTTGAGGGATAACAAGCATTGCATGGACTGGGATAATGCCTCCTCAATATTACCTTGTAATTCAATTGATAGTAGGAACATCATAGAATCTAGTCTCAATAAACATACCAAAGCATTCAACATGAATTTGAGTAATGGCATGTACAAACTGGACAATTTTGTAATTAAGAAGATTTGTAACCAGGTGAGGTCGGGTCACCTTTCCCTCTGACCTGACTACCAACCGCTGCGGTGCTATTTAAAGATTAGTAGGGTCATTACCTAATACCTGACCATTGTGGACCTGGTCTCACCCTCCTCTGTATATATACACCTTGTTTTGTATTTCTCTTTAGTCTGTACTCACCCCTGAAGATGTGAATTACACGAAAGTGCTTGGGAACTTCGTTTTTTCTTCTTTCCTTGTGGTTATCAGCATATATATATATATATATATACACACAGTATTACCCAGCTTTACACGGTTTCACTTTCCGCGATTTTTCATTTACACGGTACCTTGCCAGAACCGGACTTTCACTTCCGCGGTGCATCTACTCATATACGCAGTGAAGTATAATTTTTTTTTTTTTAGCTCATAAAATTCATACAAATTACCCGGCCAGAATATAATTTACATTGCTGGAATTCTTACAATATGATGATCATTTTGAATATAAACATCATGGATTTTGCATTAGACATACAAATTTTAGATTTAATGTAATAATTTGGTTTACACAAAGCAAGTATTTTATCTTTTGTGCAAAATATATGAAGTTTACATTCAAAATATTCCCTGACCTGCAAGGAATCCAGAAATGTCAATTATGTTATCCTAACTTTAGTCTGAGTTATTATTTATTACTAAAAATGTAAATATACTATTTTCTCCCAAAGCTTCTCTGGTATGGAGGGAAGGTGGGGGGTGGGGGGAGGGAGGGAGGGACCGACCCAGCTAGGGCCGATTATTTTGAATGACAGATAGTGTCCTTGAAGAATATTTCTTTGTTTATTTAATGAAGATATTTGTTTTAGCTCATAAAATTCATACAAATTACTGGACCAGAATATAATTTACATTGCTGGAATTCTTACAATATGATGATCATTTTGAATATAAACATCATGGATTTTGCATTAGACATACAAATTTTAGATCTAATGTAATAATTTGGTTTACACAAAGCAAATATTTTATCTTTTGTGCAAAATATATGAAGTTTACATTCAAAATATTCCCTGACCTGCAAGGAATCCAGAAATGTCAATTATATTATCCTAACTTTAGTCTGAGGTATTATTTATTACTAAACGTTAAAATCTAGTGTTTCACCCAATCATTTCTCAGAGAGGTAGGGGCCAGTGAACTGGGAAGAGGGGGGGGGGGGATTTGAGTCCATTATTTGAATGGACATTAACCTGGCGACTGTATTTCTTTTAAATATTAATTGTGTGAGCATACCATCATAAAATTTAGATGTTATTTTTACTGCAACATAGGTATTGTGTCGGAAAATGTGGAGTTTGGGGGTTGGGTCAGTCTCTATTGGAATTAATCCCATATATTCCGTTGTTCACTTTACGCGGTTTTTACTTTCCGCGGTACCCTGTGGGTTCAATTGACCGCGTAAATCGGGGTACTACTGTATATATATATATATATAAATATATATATATATATATATATATATATATATATATATATATATATATATATATATATATATATATATATATATATATATATATATATATATATATATATATATATAGACAGATAGATAGATAGATATGGATTATTTTATTTAAATCAACACTGCACTGCACTATATATTATCAATATATTAACTAAATTTCAGAAAGACCAATAATTTTAATGTAAAAACGTAAAAATACTGTGTATCCAAGAGAGCGACAAACACGATGTTTCCTCCACTGTAAACAAAGTTAAACAGACGCTTTGGTGGGTAAGTCAAGCGACTGATGGGCGCACAAAAAACTAGTTCCCTGTACTGCATATATTATCAATATGTTAACTAAATTTTAAAATAACTAATAATTTTAATATAAAAAATGCAAAAATATTAAAGAGCACAACCTTCTTGATATTTACTTCACTGGAAACGAATGTAAACATAGAACCGATTACTGGATTGGCGAACTAGCCGATCAGCTGATGCGCACAACAAAATGTGTTTTGTTCGTTAACCGAATTGAAGATCCTTATGGGAGCTAATTCGTTAACCGAAATTTCGTTAATTGAACAGTTCATTAACCGAGGGACCACTGAAGTATGATTCCATGACAAAAACCCAGTGGACAAAATCCCAGTGGACAAAATCCCAGTGGACAAAATCCTAGCGGACATAATCCCAGCCTCTTATCCCAAAAGTGGACAAAAAACCAGTCTCATATAAGATTAATTAATAAGAATAGGTGTAAAGACCATTCGCCTGTTATCATATTAATAATATGATATTATATTATATTGTATTAAGGTATCGTATACAATTTTTATATGTGGCAAAAAAAACAAAAACACGACAAAATAATAACACCTATGACCTAACCTAACCTAACCTTGTCAACTTGTGTTCAGATCGCCAATCCTCATCTAAAGTGTAGAGGAGTTCCTACAGGGTGTTGGAGCATGCATTCGTTTCAAGTGATTATTCATAATTATGTTTACATAAATGGAGCATAATTTTGTGAGCATGAAATAAATTTATATATTGAATATTGTTTATTGTATCAATTTGACTTTAAATTTTTTTTTTAAATTTTTTTTTTTTAAATATGAGACTTTTATTTATAAGACTGGGATTTTGTCCACTTTTGGGATAAGAGGCTGGGATTTTGTCCGCTGGGATTTTGTCCACTGGGATTTTGTCCTGTAACCCTGTAGTATATACGTACCTGTATACTGTATATATTTATATCCAGTAAGTCAGGGGTATGTTATTTGTGTGCAAAGATAGATAAGAGACAGCAGGGAATTTATGAGGGTGTGGTTCTTACCAGAAGGAGCAGAGAATTGTGAAAATAAAAAAAGAGAAATGAGGCGTACAGTACTTACCATCCAGGCGATTAGTGATGATGTTGGCAACTCTTCACATCCTCAGTCAACTTTTACTTTACAGTACAGTACTTTTATCCTCTTTGCTGCTGATCAGCTCATTAGCCGCTTGGGAAGTACTGGGCATGTACTGGCTACAGAATGTATCTTTACTTGTGCCAGTGTTGGTCAAATCTGGTCTTGAATGAGTTCACACTCTGGCAAATAGTTCCAAGGGTTTACGATTCTCACTCCAAAATAGTTTGCCCTGACAATTTTCCGAACTTGTGGCTTCTTTAACCTTGAGCTGTCACCCTTAGTGGGGCAGGCATCTGCCAGCTCCAGGTATGAACACTCGACTGAGTAATGCCCTCTGAGATGTTTATAAACTTCCATTAGGTCACTCTTTGCCTGCCTATAGTACAGTATAAGCTAGGCAATAGCAGTTCTAATCTCTCTGGGTAACTGAGGAGCTCTAGTGCATGCACCAGTTGGGTGGCCCTCCTTTGGACATTTTCAATCAGCTGACAGTCTCTAGCATATTTTGGGGACCAGAAGGGATGACAGTATACTCCAAACAGGGAAGCATCTCACCCTTGAAGAGCATTACGAGGGACGGACCATCTAGATATCTGAATGACCTTCTTATAAGACCTACTAGCTTACTTGCTTCATTCACCTTCTCACAATGGACCCGAGAACTTCACTTCATTGTCAACATACACACCTAGGTCCTTTTCACATTCAATCTCTGTTAATGCTGTTTCTTTGTC
The DNA here is from genome assembly GCF_018991925.1 of Homarus americanus. NCBI lineage: Eukaryota > Metazoa > Arthropoda > Malacostraca > Decapoda > Nephropidae > Homarus > Homarus americanus. The sequence continues at coordinate 8,054,229 of NW_024732440.1, read as the reverse complement.
CTGTTGGGACATGTGATACACCTCCTTACTTTTGGTATGACCTATGTGCATTCTCTTAATCCAAAAACAGCATACAATACTGTACTGTATTAACCCCTTCACTATGGGGACTCCACTTTTTATTTCATTTGGCAAACACCAGAAAATTTTATTCAGCACAGAGAGGACCCCAGACACAATGGGTTAGTAGACTATGGGTCTCCCTGTGGGAAAATGTGATCTACGTAATTGACTAAAAAATCAAATTTCATTTATTTTTTCAAGAATGGAACACTTTTGTAAATTGGGAAATGCCTGTACAGTACAGTATTTATTATTCACATCACCATCACTTTGGCCCTTGACAAAACTTACTTAATATATCTTTTCTACTTTATTGAGTTTGGTACATAATATAAATATTACAAAGGAAATTAATATCAAAATAGACATTTCACTTACAGTATTTATTTTCACTTCTATCATATTTTTATCCAATCTATGGCAAATATAGCTACCGGTAAATACATATATTACAAGCAAACTATTTATGAACTCATGACATTTTTTTCTGTACATTTTTATGATTTTCAAGTTTGTTTATTGCTGATAATAATAATAATAATAAATAATAATAATAATAAAAATGAAAAGGTTACATTCATATTCTCTATATATCTACAATACAGTATTAAGTTACTGACTCCCAAATTCACAGCAAGGTAGCACACAAAATCATTATGAAAATTTTTGGTTACTTACAATGGACATTTTCAAGAAATGAAGGCCAATACCAGCACTTGACCCTTTTGCTGATGAATCCATAATGTTGGTCTGGCCATCACGGAAATCCAGCAATTGCCACTTGCTTGTACTATGATTTAAGAATGTGTAAAATGCATTATTAAATCGTACCTTTCTCTTAAATTTTTTCAGTGTGCGTGTGTGTGTTTTAGTTTCAAGCTGTTTGTTGGTTTCTCATTCTACTGTATATAATTATACATACACACACACATGCACATACACAAATTTACACATTCAGTATACATCCAGACGACAATCTTAAATGTTTAAAAATATGTTTCTTTAATACGTAGTGCTATCTCTAGCTCTTGGGGATCAGCAATAATTAAAAAAGCCATAAGATGGGATATCAAAATAGTTTACTTCCTCAATACTAATAAAATAATATAGTACAGTAAACCATTATGAAGTTACACCCAATGGGCAATTGCATTCCTGCTGAAAAATCACAATGATTATGCTCAGACAGGTTCCTTTGGACTGGCTAAAATCTCCTTATAATGAATACTGAACAGAAATAGGTTTAAGGTGAACCACTTCCTGACGCTCCACCATCCAGGGCCTGGCACTGAGGAGTCCAAGGAGGGAACTTGAGGAATACTAGGATCCTGAAGGAACTTGGGATACACCAGGACCCTAAAGGAACTTGGGGAGTACCCCGGTAATAGGATCCTTTGTGCAAGCAAGAGTGATGCACTACCATGTCACTGAACAGTAATATCTATTCAAAACATGAATGTCAACACACCCTTCATAATTTATGAACAACATAGTGTACAGGGAAATGTAATGAAGTAATCCATCAATATGTATTAGTGAGTGCAATAATATCTGTGGGATTTCCGTTGTTTGTGAAAGTAAACAGAAGGATTCATATGTTATATACAGTACAGTATACTGAATCTATAACATATCTGTTTGCCCTAAAAAGATGACAGTGCACCAATAATAATAATAATAATAATAATAATAATAATAATAATAATAATAATAATAATAATATTAATAATAATCAGCAAACAGAACCTGAAATCCAACTTTTATCAGTAAACATGAAACTATAAATCACTGGTCTGCATGAATTTTGATGTTTTCAAACTAATGTGTTCCCTAACCTGTTTCTAATGTTGATTTCAGATATGACTCCAGTTTTCGTCTATCAATGAAGGTGTATTGACAAATGGAATCCTTGAGGCAAAGGCCATTGTTCAGTGTAGCATCAGAAGCTGTAATGTTAAATCTCCTTGTTTTGCTCTACTAACATACTAGTCCTGTTACAAATATGTCTTCTCGTGGATTTTGAACAATCCAAACCTATTCTGCTACATATACGGGTGCATTGTTGTGCATAAGCAACGACAAGAAATAACCGCATTCGTAAAAAAATGCATATTTTGTCTACTTTGGAGTGAAAATAGGTGATTTAGATAAACCATGGGAGCCACATAAAGCATGTCACACTTGTGTTGAAGGTTTAAGACTGAAAATTCAGTAAGAAAAAACCTATGCCATTTGGAGTCCCTATGGTATGGCGGGAGCCGAAAAATCTTGGCGATGACTGTTATTTTTGCTCTGTGAAGATAGAGGGATTTAATGTAAAAAAATAAACATGGAAGCATTTATCCCAACATTCCATCTGCCATGAGACCAGTGCCACATGGTCCTGAGGTTCCAGTCCCCATTCTGCCAGATGTGTTGCAGACCGTGTCATCCGAATCTGACCGTGATTCATCGTCAGATAAAGGAAGTGATGTTTATCAACTTGAAGATGTAAGTGATGTATCGGAAGTGTTTACCCATGGTGAATTTACCAAAGGAATCTGCTAAACTTTTAGGATCTAGGTTGAAACCAAAGAATTTATTAAGCAAAGGGACATATTTTTCATGGTATAGGCAACATGAACAAGAACTAGTTAAATTTTTTTCAGAGGAAGGCTCCTTGGTTTGTAATAATGTGTCTGCTTTAATTAACTATTTTGTCATTACCTATACAGCTACTGAATGGAAGTTGTTCATTGATTCTTCAAAAACAAGTCCCAAAGGAGTTTTACTTCATAATCGAAATGTATTTTCATCAATTCCTGTGGCTCACTCTGTTCATCTTCAGGAAACTTATGAAAATTTGCAGATACTTCCAGAGAAAGTTCATAATGAAGATCATGGTTGGTTGGTTTGTGGAGATTTCAAAGTCATTGGTTTGTTGCTTGGTCAACAGAGTGGATACACGAAAATGCCATGTTTTTGTGTGAGTGAGACAGCAGAGCAAGACGTGAACATGGGGACAAAAAACACTGGCCACCTTGACAGGCTCTTGTGTCAGGTTCAAAAAATATTCCACATGAACCATTGATTGACCCTAAGAAAGTGCTGTTGCCGCCTCTGTATATTAAAGTACCGTACTGTTAATGAAACAATATGTAAAAGCCCTAGAGAAGGAAAGTGATTGTTTCCGGTACATATGCAGGGAATTTCCATCAGTCACATACGATAAAATCAAAGCTGGCATTTTTGTAGGCCCTCAAATCTGAAAGTTAATGTTGGACCACCAATTTGAAGAATCGATGAACCAGTGTGAGAAAAAAGCATGGAGTAGTTTCAAGAATGTTGTATATATTTTTTTTAGGCAATAGAAAAGATCTAAACTATCAAAAAATTGTTGAAAGTATGTTGAATAACTTTTAAAACATGGGTTGCAATATGAGTGTAAAAGTGAATTTCTTACATTCCCATCTTGAGTATTTTCCTGAAAATTTAGGTAGTTTAAGTGAAGAGCAAGGTGAAAGATTTCACCAGGGCACTAAGGAAATAGAAAAAAGTATCAAGGAAGGTGGAATGTGAACATGATGGCAGACAACTGCTGGATGCTGAAGAGAGATTGTGCCAGTGAAAAGATTGCCAGAAAATCTAAAAAAAAAATAAAGTTTCACCCATCCTTGAAGCTTAATATTATGTTCATACATATTCATATAGTGTTCACATATCTTGGTATTTACATATCTATACATACAGTACAGTATTTCATTTCTTTTTGTATTTGCAGGCAAATAGCCTTAATCACAATAATCTTTAGGTTTAGTTAACTTTGAAGCCTACTGAATTGTCTTATTTGTATTATCTTGTCATATTTGTATGTTGTATTTGTATATGTACAGTATAAGTTATATTATCTTGTCTTAATGGAAATAAAGTGTGACGTAATAGAGCAAAACAAAGATTATTTTTGAAATCCTTGATAAAAAACGAATCAGAATCAGAATCAGGTCTCAGTTTTAAAACATCAATCAAATTTTCTTAAGATGCAGACCAGTGATAAACACCCACAGTTAATAGAGGAACAACTCCTTGGCTCTTGTATGCCCAAAATCGTGAAGCGTCATACAGGGTAGTCATATGAAGACAAGGAACCGAAATTGTCTGGGCAGAGATAAGCAGCTAAGAGCGTCAATCCCTAAAGGCACAGGGGTTCTGGGGAGTGAAGGGAGGTGGTGTTGTACTCTGGGGGATGATACTGGCTGGCAGGATGTGTTAAACAGCAGTATAAGGTATTCTTAAATTCAGTATGAGGAACCTTAAATCAAAACATTTCCTCTATGATCAACTGCACAGGTAATAATTAAGTTTCAGAGGTAAGGTACACCATACTTCCTGCCACTCTAATTCTTCTCTGCTGTACAGTACATACAGTAGGTGTGATAAATGAAATAGAAGAAATATATGCCACAATAACCGAACTAAAAACATACAAAAATAACAGTTTGACTCTATAAAAAGAATGTAAAAAATTTAAAAGAATTGGCATTCAGTCATGATGAGAAAATGCATATTCACTTGGCCTCCTTGCAATATTTTCATGATGACTAGATAACTACAGAATATGCATTATACCATCAGCATATTTATAATACATAATGTTATTTTATTAAATTATAAAAAAAAATCCATTCACAGTCAATATGACACACATTTCCATAAAAAACAGCAATGTAAACTTGTTACATAATACATGACATGAGAGGAGTGATCTCCCTAAGTCTCAACCTAACATAGATCTGTGGTACTATTATCCATAAATATACATGCTGTTTAAGTGCATGTTCAAACTAGGAATGCTGGACACTTTGACACAATAACACTAGCACAATTTGGGGCACCAAATTTACCTCAGTTAAAAACAATCACCCACAGACCCACCCACAAAATCAAAGACTGGAGTAAAATCATGATAACCATGGATTAATTAGGATCAGCCTACTAATAAGAACTTAATTATTCTAAATTATGAGTGAACATAAAAATTACAGAAATGTATTCAACTATTCTTTAATAAACAAGGATAGTTAACTAGCTCCTAGGTTGTAGAGGCTTGTATGGCATATATTAATCAAGAGCTAATTAACATATAGTATTTAAACAAAAGTAATATTTCCAGCTAAATTGTGGCATTTTAATATATTTTGTAAATAACAAACAAGCCAAAGTACATAAAATGATACCCTGGAAAATATTTCAGCTGCAATAAAAATTATTCATATGCATACATCACCAAGGATTAAAATTTTTCTTGTCACAACATTTTACAATTGGATACTATACAGATTATATATATATATTATATATATATATTTTTTTTCATTCTGAGGTATCATGTCTTCCCGTGTTTAGTAGTGCATAATTTTTTTTTTATTGCAAGTTTAGATGTAACAACCATACTTTCTTTTACACCCATTTGGCTCTCACAAAGACATTACTAAATCCAATATATACTGTATTAGTAAAGGTACATGAAGCTGATTTCTAAGTGTTTTAATCTTACAACCTCAAAAATAATGAACTATGTGTACAGTGTTTCTTTATTATACTAATTACCTTCCAAAGGAATTTTATTGGCAGAACTTTATTTATATCTACCCATGTATAAGTATGGGCATCTAACCTCAAATGTATGAATATAACTACAGCCAAAATATCCAAATGTAAAATGTAAAAATAAGGGAAAAGTTCACATCATTGTAAACCTTCAGCTATCAAACTTTGTATATATATATATATATATATATATATATATATATATATATATATATATATATATATATATATATATATATATATATATATATATATATATATATATATATATATATATATATATATATATATATATATATATATATATATATATATATATATATATATATATATATATATATATATATATATATATATATATATATATATATATATATATATTTGGGTCAGTGAACCCACAGGGTAGCCGCGTAAAGTGAACAACAGAACATATGGGATTAATTCCAATAGAGACTGGCCCGACCCCCAAACTCACTTTTTGACGACACAACTATGTTGTAGTAAAAATATTATCTTAACTTTATGATGGTATGCACACACAATTAATAATTAAGAGAAATATCAATAATATTAGTTTTTTTAACACTTACATTAGTAGAAAAGATGGCTGGGCACACAGGGATGGGGGGTTGGTTCCGAGGCAGAGGGCAGATTATTGGCCCTCACCTGTATCACTTGTATCAATTGTATCACTATCCACCACAGAGGCTTGCAGGGCCTCTTTGTCAAACCCCTCAAAGTCCATATAAGTCCATATCCTCACTATAATTATCACTATCACTGACTTGGGCCGGCTGTGGTGGGTGGCGGGTGAAGAACTCGGTAATGTTTTGATGACTGGGCGACCTTGTGCGCATCCTGCCCGCGCCGCTTCCCGCGTATATGAGTAGATGCACCGCGGAAAGTGAAAGTTCGGTTCTGGCGAGGCACCGCGTAAATGAGAAATCGCGGAAAGTGAAACCGCGTGGTGATGGGAAGCGGTGCGGGCAGGATCGCGCGCAAGGTCGCCCAGTCGTAAAACATTGCAGTTCACCGCCCACCCACAGCCCGGCTAATTCAGTGATAGTGATAGTAGGATGTGAACCTGGATGAGGTTTGACAAAGAGGCCTATATATATATATATATATATTTTTTTTCATTAGCCCAATAAAGCACGCGGACTTCTACATACAATCAACACCTCAACCCGCCAGGATTCGAACCCTCGGCCCACGAGCCCATGACTGTGACCGGGGAACGCTACCTATGGACCACCAGGATAGTAAAAGTAGTCCTAGACTCTGTTATATTTCACACAAAGCCTGTTCAATGAGCTTATAAACGTGAACCTCTAAAACGTTACTCTGACCACCTCATTAATCTGGATAGTCCCCATTAGGGATTGGCGCGCCCATATATATATATATATATATATATATATATATATATATATATATATATATATATATATATATATATATATATATATATATATATATTATATATATATATATATACACCTGTACAGCATACTGTATAGGTATATGCTAAAAAAGAAATGCAAGTAATGGAACAACAAAGTAATCAGAGCTGCAATTTATCTGCTTCCGATGAAACTTACCATCATATCCCAATTCCTGAGGTACATTGTAAAATCACACAATTCATCAACAAGATGAGAAGTTACAAAAGGTCAACCTTAGACAAATACCTCCTCCCTCACATTTGACTGTACCAATATATAGGTCACCTGTATTTCAGGTATACAGTTGTCTAGGTGAGCAAAAGTGCATAATGTAGGCCTTGGAAGTAATGATAATGGAACGCACTTCCTTGGGGCTTGTATGCCTATACACTAAAAAAAACTTGTGAAGGTGGATGACTATGACAATTCTATAGTACATTAACTTACACACTTTGCCACACAAGTTAAATTACCTCAACAGAAGACTTTGAAGGGACTGCAATTCCAAAACAACTACTTTTGGTGATAACCTTTTCCTCCTAGAAGTCAGTGGTGATATGAACTACAGTAAGTCCTTGCTTAATGTCATGGTTATGTTCCAAAAAATGTCACGTTATACGAAACAATGTTAAGCGGATTAATTTTCCCATAAGAAATAGATAAAATACGGGAGTAACGTTCCTGAGCCTCCCTTTGCCCCATGAAATACATTACATATACCTGGTACAGGAAATCATTGCCATTTCTATAGAAAATAATGCATACTGGTACATATACAACTACTAAGTTTGTATTGGTGCTCACCGATGGGCAGAGGTGTTAGAGCAAGTGTGTGGTGGGTAGTGAGGCAGAGGAGGCGGGAGTGGAGAGTATGGCGAGAGCAGAGGAGGAGGGTGGGAGCGGAGGAGGGAGGGAGAGGAGAGTGGTGGTGAGTCACTAAGACTCTGCACCAAGCCATAGTTTCGGATCGCCGGGACGTTAAACAAATTTTTGGTCTCTTAAAGTTTAGCGATGTAGTACGGAACAAAGTTAAGCGGGACGACGTTAGGCGCGTACTTACTGTATATCTTTGAAGTAAATTTTTTTTTTTTAAACGTAGTGTATAGTTATTAAGAAATACAGGGTAAATGCTTTCTGTAATACTGTATATGTACTGTACTGTATCTTACAAATAACTAAGTAGCTTGACATCCAGTTTTATACTGATTGAATCCTTTCATTCCATATCAGAAGTTATAAAAAAGAAAAATAATTAGGGAAACTTGTTGATGCATCACAGCCATAATGCTATCTAGTCAAATCATGTTGGTATAGTTTACCAGGCTGACCAATACAGTTCATCAAAAACTTCAATTGATTCTTTGCAACTGTATCCATGAAGCAGCAGCCTTGTGCATGCTTACCATAAAAATAAAGCATCATTTAGATGTTTATATTTTCCTTTAATGGTGTACTGTAATCAGTATCTTTATGTTTACTGATGGTACTTGTTTTTATTCTTAAAAAATTGGAAATCATATACGTGTACTGTACAGACAATTAATGTCTGCAAACTATAAAAGCAACACTTGCTGAAGGATAATCTGTTTGTTCAGACTGTTTGTACAAATTTTGGAATGTGAATTAAAGTACTGTATAGAATGTCTACTACATACATGGCTTAGTACATTAAGATGACTCACTGAAGCTAAGATAACCATATCGATACTGTATACAGTATGTATGCACAGTGAAGCATCCAGGGGGGTTTGGGTGAGACCCCCTTTTCTCATGATTCACCTGGCATCATGTTAGACTAAATCATGTCATATCAAGTGTCAACTCGTGACAAGACTAACTCACTCCCTACCTACTCATACAAATTCTTGGCTAATGGTATAACATGTAAACAAGCCATTTGAGGCATGTATGACCAGAGTGGATAAAGCGCCAGAAAAATATTGAGACCTCTGGCGCTTTCCTCTCCGTAATCTGCCACCTGCCACCCTCAGTAATCTTTTCATTGGCTGGAATCTTCAATCCTCAGAATTATCAATACCAAGATTTTTTTTTTAGCATTCCGAGAAATTCCAGGAAAAATTTCTCCTTTCGGATATTCAAACGAATTTCCTAGATATTGCATCATGCGCATTTCCAGAAGGTTCTGAGAAAATCTCTCCGTCCTAGGCATTTGAATGAATTTCCAAGAGATTGTAACATGCTCCAATGCAGAGACGCATGCCAGGTGCATGGATGGGCTTGTATTAGCCCCTGTCAATCAGGCAGTAATACTTATATAAATGTGGGCTACATATATTATCATTTATATAATTCCATCTCCCATAGTAATTAAATTAAGAGCAGTGAGTAGTCATAACTGTACATGTGACAATGTTTTCGCACCTTGAATGCGTGGGTCAGCAATTAAGTAGCTGGCTTCCGGCAGTCTGCACCAGTCTCTTCCCCACTTCAAATGTGTGTTCACGAAGCTCGTTAAACATACGCTTCATCCTTTATTAATGCTCATAGCATTAATTACGGTGATATCCTAGTTATTGTGCAATAGTTTATTTTCTTAATACGTAAATGGAGAAAAGACCATCTGGGTTTCAAAACTTAACCCATAAACATTTATGTACCGGTATGTTATTTCTAGTGCACCTTTAATACTCACTCTTCAGAATTTTCATCAGTGATTACAACAGGCAGACAGAAGGTAACAGGTTAGCAGCTTGGTTAACTTAGGCCATAGGTTCGTGTGCTGTGATTGGCTAATACTGTCATGTGATGCATGTGATCGACTCATGCATCTCCCAGCCTATCTCCTCATACCTTAACATCATGATGCACTTAGTTCATAGTCTGCTGCTACTGTAGAAAGTTGTTCCCTTGTAAATTAACAACAGCCTTAAAATGCTTTTGATTTTACTACTTTTACTACTGTTTTCCTAGCCAATATTGTGACTTTTCCGAAACTTTATTTACGTTTAACCAAAAATCTGAAATCAGAACCCCCCTCATAAAATCCTGGATTTGCCCCTTCTGCATCCTTCAGAAATAGTTAAACTTTGACTAACATTGAGCAAATTATTTTTTCTTTCAGTGTAAGTAGACTACTGTATATTTAATATACAGTCAACCCTCACTTTACGCGGTCCCACATTCCGCGTTTCCACGTTTACGCGGTGCCCTGCCGGAACCCAGGATGCTCACATTCCGCGGTGCGTATACCCCTTTACGCGGAGAGCGGCTGGCGAGCCGCGCCATTTTTGGATCCAAACCTCCCGCCATCTCTCCCGCCATCTGCCATGTTGTGTAAGCGGTGCGAGCATGGTGCGCACAAGGTCGCCCAGTCATCATAACATTACCGAGTTCTTCACCCGCCACCCACCACAGCCGGCCCAAGTCGGTGATAGTGATAATTATAGTGAGGATATGGACTTTGATGGATTTGACAAAGAGGCCCTGCAAGCCTCTGTGGTGGATAGTGATACAATTGATACAAGTGATACAGGTGAGGGCCAATAATCTGCCCTCTGCCTCGGAACAAACCGCCCATCCCCTTGTGCCCAGCCATCTTTTCTACTAATGTCAGTGTTAAAAAAACTAATATTATTGATATTTCTCTTAATTATTAATTGTGTGTGCATACCATCATAAAGTTAAGATAATATCTATACTACAACATAGTTGTGTGTCGTCAAAAAGTGGAGTTTGGGGGTCGGCCGGTCTCTATTTCAATTAATCCCATATGTTATGTTGTTCATTTTACGCGTTTCTCACTTTCCGTGGTACCCTGTGGGTTACATTAACCGCGTAAAGTGAGACCCAACTGTATAGTCATTACAACAATGTTTCCTCTAGGTTGTGATATCACACAAATGTTTTTGTAAACACAAACATAGGAGCAGATATACTAAAGTACAATACAGTTCAACAACTGGAATTAACTCTACATTTTCAGTAGCCCCCTGAAATAATAATAAAAATAATTTACATTTGCATCTACAGTGTTTTATTAAAAGATGCTCTCTATTTAACAATTTATGACTCGTTTAGTTTTTTGTTATACTGAAACTTCATGACACTTTTTAATTCATATTTGAATGGCAACTATATCAGTTGTCTGTAGTTGTAATTGGAATATCCCAGAACCCCCAAAGTCTTTCTTCTAAAGTCTGAACCATTTATGGTATTTTTTTCAGTCTAATTTTATTCTATGATATCTGCCATTATTAGTAATAATCCTCTCCCATTTACTCCTGTTTGTAGGCGGGGAGGGGAGGTTGTCTACATTATGCATTATTAACAGTAACCAAGCTAAAATACCTTACAATTACGGCAAATGACCACATGATGTACTTCATCAATGTGCCACATAACAATCATTCTAGGGGCTAGGTAAAACTACTGGGGATTTATAAAAAGATTAACTTATACAGGTGCAAATTCAGGTTAGAATATTAAAGAGTAAATTTTGTATTCACGCAAATGGCACAAGGACAGAATATAGTAGTGTCTTGCTTGGGTATCCTACACCTCTGGTTAGAGTGAAGAAAATCTGACTAAATTTTCCAAGCTGTGTACTGTACACCTCGTACACAATTAAAGCAGAATTGGCTTTATTTAATGATGCAGGACTAAGCAACACCCAAGCCCCATTTGAAATAAGTTTGTTTTGGTGGTATATAATGTCTGTAAACAATGGAGTCTCACCTCTAGATAAAATGTACAGTACTATATATTGTTCACAAATATTTAGTGATATTTAATGTTTGAATTTGTTCATTCTGTATTTATAAAGTAATTACTGAGGGAAATAAATGAACTAATGTATGACTTTACTGTTTTCTGTGCAATTATAAAGGACCAAACAATTATTGGTTATCATTCAAACATCAACAATGACATTGATCAAACAAGTGTGTACATTACAGCATTCTTTAACCCTAAAATCCTTAAACTCTCAGCTGTGATGTGGTATACATCATATGATGACAATAATTTTGACAACTGTAATAAATTTGTAGGCTGGGTCATGCACCAGTAATAGACCTCTCACATCACCCAAGCCCCAGTATCATCACAGTGGGCATGGGAGACATACATTCGTTGCTGTCTCCCAAAATTTACCCCACCCACACAGTGGCATATATAGGGGGGGGGGGGCATGTGGCTATGTCTCCCCCTCTTTTGCTACTGCCCTCAACTCATTCAACACTATGCAACCAGATTAAAAATGTTTGTGTGATTGAATCATATGCCAATGAGATGAAGTACTAATATCAGCCCTAAAATACTATATGTCCTTCTACTATTCATTGCGGATGCGCTCAAAAAGGTGGCTTACACCGTGCCCCCCGAACCCCCCCCCAGCTGTATGGGCTCGCTACACTTGCCCCCTGCTTACAGCACTGGATAGAAATAAAATAATGTCCCTATCTTCAAGTCTTGGCTTCCCCACCCTTACAGATATACTTATTTATGCCACTGCCCCCACTTGCTCCCTCCTCCTCCACTAGTCACTTGGCCCCCACTTGCTCACATAAATACATGTACTGTACTACATCATGGCAAAACAAGGGTAGATTACCGGGTAATTTTTTTTTCATTGTATACCGTACTTAATTTGTAAAAATAAGTTTTGGTTCTCTCTTCTTTTTTTTTTAACACACAGCAGTAGCCAGGTTTTCCTGTAGTAGCAGTTTTAAGACTAATATACTGGAGGGGAACATAATACAAATTATTGTACAGTCCAGTAAAAGCTGTAGTATCCAGTACCCTTTGGTAATTGGCATTTTTTACATCCACCAATACAAATGTTAAATCTATTTACAGTTTTACATGTACAGTACAGTACAAGTACAGTATTTATAAGTGATGCTGTAAATAAAGCTATTACCTATATTAGATTAAATACAGGCAGTCCTTCCTAGACCCACTCTTGTGACAAATATTTTTGCTGATAAACATTTTTCTTGTCATGCAAATTTCAAGTCAAGTCCAATATATACTGTATGTACAGTATATACTTTGGACCTCACACTCCACCAAATGGGGTTCACGACTCAAGTCTGGGACTTGTCCTTCATATTGAAGATGCTGAGGTGCTACCACAGGCATCTGGGAGTGTCCCTATGTCAGTCTATCAGTGGTCTTTTGTATATCATTTAGAGAGGAGTTACACTGCAATGTGAATAAGTCAAAATCATTCCCCATGATATGTAAATATACATTTTTGTTCTGTGTTAATGCAGTTAAGGCAAGTATTCATTGAAATATAAATTTAGTGATACATATGATTTATTGAGTTAATATAGAATGTCTCGTATTTTTGTTTGGTTAGTTTTTGTTGTGTAAAGAATCTGAAAATTAGCCCCCAGCTACACATCCTCCCTTTATGACACTATTTTATATGGGAAATTTACTTTTACTATAGTATGAATTTTTGTCTTACACACCATTTCCGTGAAATGAATCCCTTTCATAGAGTGAGGGCTACCTGCTTATCTACAATTTTAGTTCATAAAAACTCTAAGAAAAAAAAAGAACATTAAGCTGCTACAATTACAGGGTGCTTAATTGGTGAGTACTGTACTGTATTTGTACTGCATTTCTTTGGTGAGAATAAATCTGTTAATTGGCATATTTCATTAACTGACAACCCTCCCATACTGGACAACAAATCTTTTACTGTACAGTACAGTATTGTAACACACTCTCTCCCTCTCTCTGAGAGGTTGAATAACTGGGTAAACACATTCTTTGTGTGTTCTTGACACCAAGTATTCATCCCCATTTCCCTCCATCTACCATATTAAGTGTATGGTTTAAGTTACAGAACTTGTGCACCTATACTAATGGGTAATACTTTTTCTACTTAGTTGTGATTTATGGGGAGCAAAGGAGGTTGTCCTCTGTACCCTGGAAACTGCTATACCATGTCTAGGTGCTATGACAGTAGGTCACGAAAAAAAAAAAAAAGATTACTCAATTAATAGGAAAAATAGTAGTATTACAAGCCAACTATCTGATTTGAATAGTGGATAACTTCTATGCAAGGGTGAAACAGATGTTAATGACATTCAGTTATGAATATAATCATTAAACAGAAGAAAGGTACTGATGTTTCAAGCTAATTTATAAACCATTTTTTGGTAAATTTGTATAAATTATTGGAAATTCCTGTACTGTATTTGGAAAGTTGAAGAAAAAAAATGTGGTATGACTGATATTCCTGAACTATACTTATGGGAGTCCTTGTGTTTCAATATTACTTGGCTATTAACAATAATGTATTGTCTTATTGTGAAGAAAACAACAACTGTGTCATGCAACTGATAACTGCACTGCCACAAAGCAACAATGCTTCCTAAGAGATAGGCTGATTAAAACTGTCAGAACACCTACTAAAAAAAAAAATTAATTCAGTATTAGTCATCATAAAATGAAAAATACATGACAAAGTTAGTTCTAAATAGATGCTTATGTGGGAAACACTGCTGCTGTTTGGTGGCAAAATTTTTAATAATACTGGCACATCCAATTATGCTTAAACCATCCATAAATTAAAATACAGGTAACAATATTCATAATCCTTTTCAAACCTAATTATGTCAATCAGTGCACAGGTTCTCTTATTAATCATTCCACTTTTCTTTGAGAGAATGAGACATCTAAAGACAGTACATCATTCCTGTTATCAAGCTCCAGGAGAAACATGAACATTCATTCTTCTGATATATTACTGAATCCAATGGTGCAAATACATTGATGATTTCATTTAAAAGAATGTGACATAGGAAGACCCTAAGTACCGTACAGTACATGAAGGATTAAACTTCAAGAAACTTATCTTATAATCAATTCAAAAGGTAGGCCCACATGATTTATATTTACATGTAATTCAAAATAATCACAAGGTTTGTTCATACTGTCTATGTGCTTTTTGTAATACAGGTATTGTAAATAAAAGAGTTCTTCATGATTTATATACTAAAGGTAATATATGAATATGCACTATATTTCCTCTACACAGATTATTACTTTAATTTCCAACTGCACCATAATGTGACACTATAGATTGATAAAAGTAGTTTACAGGGCACAATACATCTCCAGTTGTCAGTCAAGAATAACCCATAAAGAGTCTTACGCTAAAATGCAGATTTCATGTTAGAGTTACTTCTGACATGCTGTTCCCAGACTACAGGATTTCAGAATTCACAAGTATTGTACTGAGGAACTAGTACAACCATGAATACATTATCATTCACAACTCACAATGCAATGTTAAACATACTGTACTGTACTAAGAAAAAAGTGTGAAGAAATGAGGTCATGTTTCACAACGTATTAAAAATGCATTACAGGTATTAGGGGATCAATTTGTGAAACCAATCATGAATGCATATGCACAAAATACAAAACAACTGTCCCTGAATACTGTAAAGATTCAGATTTGCCCCCGAGGGGGCTAGTTTATTGGGCACCCCCTTACATCCTGTGCAAGGTGAAGCGCAGAAGCGTTTACAGCGCCCAACAGGGAAGTATGAAAAGTTCATACTTGCTCTTTATGACTCGTACATATACTGTAAAGTAAACTAGCTTCTTAGGGAAATTTTACAATCAAGCCTCAAAATGCAACTGACAGAGTACCTGTACACCTGACCCTCACTTTATGCGATGGTTGCATTCTGCGAAAACACAGCATACAGCCCCCCCCAAGTTCACGGATTTTTACTTCACGGTTGTCGGTTATTCGCAGATGACACCCTGGATGTACCCAAGAATGTCTGTGGGTAGTTTTAAAGTTGCTGGAATTTTCGCGGCTGGGACAGAGAGCCATTCGTTCTAGAGACAGTAATTTCCTTTACCTGTATTGTAAATATGTGTATGTGTCTGTGTGTGTGTGTGTGTAGCGATAAATTTTATTTATTTCGCGAGGGAAATCGGTCAGGAAATATTTCAAATGTACCGCCATGGCAAACAAATGCATTATTTGCTCACCAGAGGCACCACTGTGGCTGCTCACTAACGCATTCACACTCGCCCGCTCCGTCTTTCTGAGTGAGTGACGAGAAAGCAGCCGACTCTGCTGCAGATTCCGACTTCTAAGGTGAGTGCAAATGGGTTGCTAGTGACGTGAAAAGTAAAGTGAAGAAAATGGAAAGCTTCATGGAAATGATTTACTGTAATACCATAAGTAATATTTTTGGTTTGTTAGTTTAAGATTGTTAAGTGAGGGTTCAGCTGCCGAGTCTGGTGCAGATTCCAATTTCTAAAGCGAATGTATATGGGTTGCGAGTGACGTGAAAGTGACGTGCAGATAATGGAAAGCTTAATGTTAAAGATTTAATATTGTAACTAGCATTTTTGGTGTTCGCTTATGTAGGAGTGGGATTGTCAAGTGAGGGTGGCAGTGTGGCGTCTGCTGCCGAGTCTGGTGTTCCCAGGATGGTACGTCAGCTGCCAAGTCTGGTGTTCCTGAGTCTGGTGTTCACTGGTGCTTTAGTTAGTAAGAAAATGAACTCGTTAAGTCAAGTTTAGTCACTTTTTTTGGCCTCCAGAACCTAACCCTATTTTCCCCATTGATTACATGTAATTAAATATCGCGATTTAGTATACTGTATAGCAAACATCGTTGGGCCCTATCTGTATTTTATTTACCTGATGACCTATTTTTTTACTTTCACTTATTGTATTTTGTCATTCTATTTCTTCTTTTCTCCTAAATTAAGTGACTTTAGATGTATACTGTATAAGGATTTAGACTATGATATAGTGGGATTTTTAACAGTGTTTTGTAATTACGTACATTTTTTACTTAAAAACGTCCCCAAGAATGGAACTTGTTCATAACCCGGGGACTGCCTGCATATCGAACAGTCTCCAAAATTGGGCCACCACCAACCATATCTGACCATGGTTATGCACATCAACCTCTCCTCTGACAATGTCCCACCTCCCTCCATCACATAGGGCTCCAACACCCTTCAGGTTGTGTGACTCCACCAGGCTCATCGGCCTCACTATAGATACCAGCCAACAGAGTTCCTGTGCCTGAGCTCTTGAGTGTTTACTTAATATTCATATTTCCTAAGCTCACCTATGTTCCCCTGCCTGATCTTTCTCCTTTAAATACCACACAGTGAGGACTCCCAAAAAGAGTGCAGAAGAGGGCATGTAAGATTATTGTCTCCCCCTCCTACACTACTGTACAAATCAAAAGGCACTTAGTACTCAGACCCTTTCAGTTCTCTTTGTTTATTACCATGACCTCTTCTGTAAGTTTGGGGAAAAGCTACTGTACTACCCACACCACTATCTCCTGCTCCCACCTGAGATCCCTTGTATGCAAAGTGCTGTTCGATACTACAACCGCATCCAACCCATACAACCACGCACTGATTGTTGTAATAACAGTTCAATTTCCACCAATTCTTTGTTAACTGACCCTCTCCCCCTTATCATTATTTATTATAGAGTACATGTACCACTTACATCAATTGTACATTATTTGTCAATCAAGTGATCCAAACTATAATTATGTAATTTATCATCTGTTTATTGTATACAGGTACAGGTATTTTCAGCCTTTTGTCTGCCATATTCATTTATTAAACTGTTAATTATTATTCTTATTATTTTTATTATTAATTTTATTATTAATATTATTATTATTATTATTACACACACACACTACTATCCTGCATCATCCACATCTTAATCACTACCAAACAACCACATTCACTCCTCAGTTTTCTGGGCACTCAGACCACAACAGAGATGCTTGGATGAACATCTACTCCCACCCATGACTGAGAAGACATTGGCAAGCCTAGAGATAATTTGTGGGTTGTGGCCATCTCCCTACATGCCAGCTGATTAAATCGAATGAGTCCAACTGGCAATAAGATTCAAAATATGGCTGGGAAAATTATTACTGCATATGGTGCAGCAATTACACTGGTGTTGTTTACCACGTATGGTGCAGGTGTCGCATCTATAGGGTTAAACATTTATTATGAAAAACTAACAAAGCTACAGAGAAAAGATAGAACTATAAATAAAGAAAATAAATTTGTATTTTTCGACTTAGAAAAGTTCAATACTGTATGATCTCCTTTTGTGGCTCGGCACACATCAAAGTGGTATAGGTGCTCCATTACTTACAAACATTTTACCTAGAATTTTTCAGAGATATGAGCAAACCTGTCCATATATGCAAATGGCTGTTTGAACTGCGCCTCATAGGTATAGCTGCCACACGGTAGATGCTATTGGCTGTTTAGCAACACACAGCATCCCTGCTACCATCAATAGTTTTTGTTGTGTTGTTTACCAACATTATTGGCATCAATATGTCTCAAAAGCATAAGAGTGGTGACAGTAGTGATGTTGTTAGTAAGAAGAAGCACACTATTATGTTGGAAACTAAGGTGGATAAAATAAAATTTTGTGAAAGAGGTGAGAAAATTACTAGCATAGCACATACTCTTGGGATGAATCACTCAACTGTTGGGACAATATTAAAGGATAAGTACCCCGGTAGTGCATTACTCAACATGTGCAAGGTTCTGTGCCAATATTGAACTTTTCTAACATCTTCAATTACCCTTTCCTTAAAATTTTTCAAAGTTACTGGAATTGGTGGAACAAAAAATTAATTTTTGACATGTCCCAAAAGGTAAAAAGTATCTGTACCTGTATTAGTTTTTCATAATAAATGTTACAAAATTTAGATCATTGTACCATAATCACCAGGCATTTGTATCCAGTGGTTTTAATAAGTCATTTACAGGGGGTACCCGAGTTACAAACAGGTTCCTTTCCTGAAGATGTTCTTAAGTCAGAAAAGTACATTAGTCGGAACACATGCCATGTACATACCGAACTTATAGAACTACGTTTAAAATCCCAATATATCATAGCATAAGTCTTTATATACAGTACAGGGGGCCCCCAAGTTCGCTGATTTTTACTTCGCGGTTCTCGGTTATTCGCAGATGACACCCTGGATGTACCCAAAAATGTCTGTCGGTATTTTTAAAGTTGCTGTCATTTTCACGGCTGGGACAGGGAGCCAGTCGTTTTAGAGACATTAATTTCCTTTACCTGTATTGTAAATATGTGTGCGTGTGAGTAGACACACACACACACAAAACACATACAAATAAATAATAATTGGAAAATTCTCTCACAAATAATCAGAAACAAATTTATTAAAAATGTGAGTTTACCCTCAAGTTTGTGCTCTATTAATAAAGTACTGTAATAGAGCACAGACTTGAGGGTAAACTGTCACATTTTTATAAATTTGTTTCTGATTATTTGTGAGAGGATTTTCCAATTATTATTTATTTGTATGTGTTTTGTGTGTGTGTGTCTACACACACACACACACACACATATACTGTACAAGACTACAGGTAAAAGAAATAATTGTCCTACGGACAAACACATAAAGGGAATATACATTTCTTTGTACACAAGTAAAAATGTACCCCCCCCCCCTTCCCCCTGGTCACCAAATGTTATTCGCGCCATTTTGAGAACCTAACCCCCGCGAATTTGGGGGGGCCCCCTGTAATGGGAATCCACATATAGTGACAACTTAATCTTATGGGGAAAAACTTTTGTGTTTATTTTCCTCCTGTAGCCATAGTTTTCTTAAAATAATATATACAGTACCAGGAAATGTGAGGAATAAATAAAAATAATACCAGTAAAAATGAATTCATCAGGTAAATAAAACAATGTAAATTTAAAGTTTAACTCCGTTTGTATCGGCAGGCATTCGTAAGTCGGGGACTCCCTATACGTATACCGTATATGTCGGCGTATAAGACGGAATTTGAACATTGAAAGAATCAGCCCCAAATTAGGGGTAGTCTGAAATGCCGGGTATAAAATCTGAACCTCTACATCCTGTGGTTAAGTATGTCACCAGTGATGATGGAGAACATCACCACATCACCACAAATTAATTATTTTCTACTGAAATTTATGTTTGGGAAGCTAGATTAAAAATAAGATTACCGGTATACTACTAAAATCATAAAAATTTATTATAAACCTGTCTAACATACCGTAAATACCGCAAAATATCAACATATTAAACACAGGTATCATCACGAACCACCCACCATTTGCAACTTCTGACGAAGTAAACAAACAGCCAGTCCTACCGATCGTCTCACGAAGCAACTTTATAAATTAAAGAAAATACCTGCAGTGTATTTTATGCTTACATTTCTAATATATTACAGTATATTATAAATAAATAAATAAACAAATAAATCAGTACATCCATTTCAAGTAAATGGTAAAATTTTACTCCACACCGACATTAGTTCCAGACGATGCCTAAGTGACGTCACTTGTGTTTACACTACACCAGCTGGTAATGTTTCATGCCATTACATGAAATGAATTGACCTTATTTTAAATAACCAAGGATGTGTTATTTAGCAGTATGTTTAACAGCATCACTCCACTGGTCAGTGGGATGGTTGGTAAAGGACTACTGGGGCAGTAAGCTCCCACTGTCAGATTTGCGGTAGTCTTATACAGAGAGTATAGCTCAAAACCTATGTTTTAAATGGAAATTTCTGGGGTCGTCTTATACACCCCGTGGCCTTGTATGCCAACATATACGGCATGTAATTTTAAAGATATCATACCACCGTCCCCCTCCCCCCCCCTCAAAAAATACAGTACAGTGAACCCTCGCTTTACGCGGTCAATTGAACCCACGGAGGCCCGCTCGTAAAGCAAGAAACGCTTAAAGTGAACAACATAACATGTAGGATTAATTGAAATAGAGACCGGGCCAACCCCCAAACTCCACTTTTTCCCGACACAATACCTATGTTCTAGTAAAAACAACATCTTAATTTTATGATGGTACGCACACACAATTAATATTTAAGAGAAATAGAGAAATACAGTCGCCAGGTTAATGTCCATTTAAATAATGGACTCAACTCCCCCCCCCCTCTCTTCCCACACTCGCTGGCTCCTCCCTCTCTGAGAAATGTTTGGGTGAAAACACTAGATTTTAAGGTATACAGTAGTAATAAATAATACCTCAGACTAAAGGTAGGATAATATAATTGACATTGCTGGATTCCTTGCAAGACCAGGAATATTTTGATTATACACGTCAAATATTTTGCACAAAAGATAACATATTTGCTCTGAGTAAACAAAATACTTGCATTAGATCCAAAATTTGTATGTCTAATGCAAAATATATGATGTTTATATTCAAAATGATCATCAAATTGTAAGAATTTCAGCAATGTAAATTATATTCTGGCCGGGTAATTTGTATGAATTTTATGAGCTAAAACATATATCTTCAGTAAATAAAAAAAATATACTTCACCCAAACACTATCTGTCAATCAAAATACCCCACCTCCGGCTCCCCCCCTCTTCCCACGCTCCCTGGGTCCCTCCCTCCCTCCCTACCCCTCACCCCCACCTTCCCTCCCTACCAGAGAAATGTTTGGGTTAGAACAGTATATTTACATTTTAAGTCATAAATAATACCTCAGACTAAAGTTAGGATAATATATTTGACATTGCTGGATTCCTTGCAAGACCAGGAATATTTTGATTATACACGTCAAATATTTTGCACAAAAGATAACATATTTGCTCTGAGTAAACAAAATACTTGCATTAGATCCAAAATTTGTATGTCTAATGCAAAATCTATGATGTTTATATTCAAAATGATTATCAAATTGTAAGAATTCCAGCAATGTAAATTATATTCTTGCCGGGTAATTTGTATGAATTTTATGAGCTAATTAAAAAAATTATACTTCACCCGCGTATGAGGCGTATGAGTAGATGCACCGCGTAAAGTGGGAATTCCGGTTCTGGCAGGGTACCGCGTAAATGTAGAAACGCGTAAAGCGGGGTATTACTGTACTGTAATTACATTAGCTAGATATGTGCACAGGCACACACATGCATGCATACTGTAAAAACACATACAAAATTCACAAAAACTTATTTCATGTTGCAGTTGATAGCACACAAACAACAGAAATTAAGTTGGTTTTCGTTACACTCTTTAAGTACAATTCTTTCTTTAGATGAAAATATCAATTCCTTGTAAATTTACAAGAAGGGAAATCTGAAATCCTCAAATTACAAACAACATTCTCAGATTCATTAAATAAAAAATATATAGGTACTCTAATATTATTGCAACTAGTTATACTGTATATCCAATTGCAAAGATTTCAGATAGACAGTTTGAAAAACAATAATCAAGGATGAATTCTACCCAAAGAAATATTGAGTATCATATAAATAGCAGTTTTCACTATACAGTACAGTACATAACCTGACAAATACTGGAATTTATATGCATATTATGATTGGATCTGACACTTGCCTCCTGACCCAAGTTCTGCAACTGGCCAGAATGGGATGCTCCCGGTAAACCCATCTACAAAATAGGTACCTAACCCTACAAATACAGAAGTGAGAGGAGTAAGAGTGCAGTGCTAGCTACACTGACTCCTTTTGTACCAAACGCTTAGTCTTCAGCATGCTATACAGGGTATTCACATTGCCCTTAAATGGAACACCTGGTCTATGGGATCCACTTTTATTTTTTTTCACAGGGTCCAATTTCAATTCTTTTTCAGTTGCAATTCTGTTTCCTAAAAGTTCATTAAAACTTAAGTCATCTATTAGAAAAAAATAATATACTGTACTTGTAAATGAAAAGATGAAAAGGCATAGAACATCTTGGGGTATTAAATTAAATCTAGTACTATTATTGACGGATACAATTGAGCACCTTATAAAAACTTATCTGTAGGCTCCCCTATCATTATACTGTACAGTATTCACACAATTTGAAATGGGCAGATACATCAAAGCCAGACTTCACTCAGTAATTATGGAGAAACTCTACATAAATGCTAAGCAAAATATGTTACTTGATATACAATATATATGAAATAAGGAATACAGTACTCTTATTATTCCTCCTTTTACAGCATTCCTGCATGTTTATGAATTTAAGGTTGTTGACATACTGTATTTCAACAACCATGTATTCATTATACTGCAGCTAAACAATGGCTATGCCATGTTTGTTTGAATCTATTGTAAATACAATTTATATTTTGTATTACTGTATTTAATACCTGTACTAAGATACTGTACTGTACTTCGTCTACCTCACCAATTTATACATCATTAGTATTACAATATAAATTTTAAAAGGATATGGATTAGTGTTTGTGACCTGCTATGTACCAAGTACTGTAATTTGTTCCAATTGATATTCTATCTTTTGCCTCAGCCACCTCACTTTCGTGATTCCTTGGAATGCTCCCCTCTGAGGGGATGGCCACAAAAAAAAAAAAAAAAAAAATCTAGGGTGCCCTATCATTACATAACTATTATGCCAATTATAACTTTATGCTCGTCTACAAGTCCTAATACAGTACTATAGTGCATTTTTTCTCAGCTGAGAAGAGATGCCCTACCCCTTCTCAAGAATTACAGCTGATTGGTGGTTTCAAATCTGTTTGATTTCGTCATGATTTTATTTTTTCCTAAATGAGTTTATTCATAATTGTTGGGATGGCCGTTTCTGACAAGAAAGATATTTAGCTAAATTATATAAAAGATACATACATTAATTATTTCCAGCATAAGTACGTACGAAGTTTATCAGAAGTATTATACATGAATTATCTGTGAAACTCTGGTAGCAAATTCATGCTTTCAGAGGATGCATTTAATATCCACAATAAGGCATACTAAAACTAATTACGTATCAGTAATATTACATTACAGTATTACCCCGCTTTACACGGTTTCACTTTCCGCGATTTCTCATTTACGCGGTACCTTGCCAGAACCGGACTTTCACTTCTGCGGTGCATCTACTCATATACGCGGTGAAGTATAATTTTTTTTTTATTTAGCTCATAAAATTCATACAAATTACCCGGCCAGAATATAATTTACATTGCTGGAATTCTTACAATATGATGATCATTTTGAATATAAACATCATGGATTTTGCATTAGACATACAAATTTTAGATCTTATGTAATAATTTGGTTTACACAAAGCAAATATTTTATCTTTTGTGCAAAATATATGAAGTTTACATTCAAAATATTCCCTGACCTGCAAGGAATCCAGAAATGTCAATTATATTATCCTAACTTTAGTCTGAGTTATTATTTATTACTAAAAATGTAAATATACTATTTTCTCCCAAAGCTTCTCTGGTAGGGAGGGAGGGACCGACCCAGCTAGGGCGAGTATTTTGATTGACAGATAGTGTCCTTGAAGAATATTTCTTTGTTTATTTACTGAAGATATATGTTTTAGCTCATAAAATTCATACAAATTACCCGGCCAGAATATAATTTACATTGCTGGAATTCTTACAATATGATGATCATTTTGAATATAAACATCATGGATTTTGCATTAGACATACAAATTTTAGATCTAATGTAATAATTTGGTTTACACAAAGCAAATATTTTATCTTTTGTGCAAAATATATGAAGTTTACATTCAAAATATTCCCTGACCTGCAAGGAATCCAGAAATGTCAATTATATTATCCTAACTTTAGTCTGAGGTATTATTTATTACTAAAAGTTAAAATCTAGTTTTTTCACCCAACATTTCTCTGGTAGGGAGGGAAGGTGGGGGGTGGGGGGAGGGTTGGGACCGACCGACCATCTGGCGTGGTTGGAAGAGGGGGGAGGCAAGTTGGGGTACTTTGATTGACAGATAGTGTTGTGAAGAATATTTTTTTTTTTATTAACTGAAGATATTTGTTTTAGCTCATAAAATTCATACAAATTACTGGACCAGAATATAATTTACATTGCTGGAATTCTTACAATATGATGATCATTTTGAATATAAACATCATGGATTTTGCATTAGACATACAAATTTTAGATCTAATGTAATAATTTGGTTTACACAAAGCAAGTATTTTATCTTTTGTGCAAAATATATGAAGTTTACATTCAAAATATTCCCTGACCTGCAAGGAATCCAGAAATGTCAATTATATTATCCTAACTTTAGTCTGAGGTATTATTTATTACTAAAGTTAAAATCTAGTGTTTCACCCAATCATTTCTCAGAGAGGTAGGGGCCAGTGAACTGGGAAGAGGGGGGGGGGGGGATTTGAGTCCATTATTTGAATGGACATTAACCTGGCGATTGTATTTCTCTTAAATATTAATTGTGTGAGCATACCATCATAAAATTTTGATGTAATTTTTACTACAACATAGGCATTGTGTCGGAAAAAGTGGAGTTTGGGGGTCGGGCCAGTCTCTATTGGAATTAATCCCATATGTTCTGTTGTTCACTTTACGCGGTTTTCACTTTTCGCGGTACCCTGTGGGTTCCATTCACAGCGTAAATCGGGGTACTACTGTATGCAAAAACTTACATTTTAAAAGATCAGAATCACACAGAAATATTACACGGACGTCAGCGAAGGCGGGAAATATGAAGTTGTTCGCAGTCATATTTCCTGCCTCTGCTGACGGCCGTGTAAATATTGTCTTAGTTATTGTGGGTAAAAATAAGTATAAATTTAATGCATCCTCTTATAAGCGTGAATTTGCTACTAGAGTTTAACAGTTAATTCATGTATAATACTTCTGATAAACTTCCTAAGTACGGTACTTATGTTTGAAATAATGAATGTATGTATCTTTATATAATTTAAGTCAATATCTTTCTCGTCAGAAACGGCTATCCAAACGATTATGAATAAACTCATTTAAGAAAAAACATAAATCATGACGAAATCAGACAGATTTGAAACCACCAATCAGCTGTAATTCTTGAGAAGGGGGTGGGGCATCTCTTCTCAGCTGAGAAAAAATGCACTATAGTAATATAGTATTGTATAACTCCTTCAAGTTTAAACAGAATTGTGATTTTTCTACATTTACAGCAGGGTGGCATACACAAACACCTTAGAATATTTTTGTATTAAAAAATAAAATAAAAACCCTTGAGAGTTCAGGTACTCCTCGACTTACGACAACCCGGACATACGACCCCCGTAGTCGTATAAAATATTTTTCAAATTACGTATTTTCTAGTACCGAAACGTTTCCGTCCCGTACGACAGCGTGGGTTGGGCCGCCTCGTGGTGTACAGCATCCATGGTGTAGCCCACTCAGTTGGTGTTTGGCCGTCGTTGTTGTTAGTGATCGCGCTGTGTACTGACAAAATTTTTTTTTCTAATTCCCTTTAAAATGGCTGGCAAGCGTAAAAGTAAGAGTTCTCGTGGTGCTGATAAGAAAAGGAAACAGTCAATTACTTTTGAGATGAAAATGTAACTAATAATGCAATATGAAAATGGAAAAACGGTAGCAACCATTTCAGGCGACCTTGGCTTCTCTCACTCGACGATATCAACAATTTTAAAGGACAAGGTAGAGGCATTTGTCACTATTAATAAGGGGATCCAAATGTTTGAAGAAATGGATCAAAATGTTGAGCATTTTGCAAAAGTTGAGACTGATCCAAGATGCACTTGCTTGCTACAGGGAGATTTACAATGAAAAGAAAAGGCAAACTGTGCAGTCTAAATTGGACATATATTTTAAAAAGTCCTCCACTACTGTCTCCTCACGCCCCACCACTGCTGCCTCTTCACTCCCTAAAGATGATCCAATACCTTCAACAAGCAAGTAAGTTAGTCTGTCTGAAGAAAGCAAAATTGATGACCCGGGTAGGCTAAAAAAAAAAAAAAAAAAAACAATAACCATTCTGAAAAATTCCGAAATCCGAAATGCCTCTGGCCCCAAGGATTTCGGATAAGGGATTGTCAACCTGGAATAATAATAATAATAATAATAATAATAATAATAATAATAATAATAATAATAATAATAATAATAATAATAATAATAATAATTGTTCATTGGAAATAAAATAATAAATTAATAATGATAATAATATTACCACGACAATAACAACACTGTAATAATAATAATAATAATAATAATAATAATAATAATAATAATAATAATAATAATAAAGAAATACAAAAATGAAAAAAAGATCAAAAGTGAGAAAAAATATATGCATGTTGTGTTGTCAATAGTAAGAGAAACAATTGAGACCCTGCAATTGTGTGTTAATGAGGCAGAATGTCAGATCAGCAACCTGGGACTTGGTCGCAATTTTCGTGATGCCATATGGCAGCAGGGTCTATCATTAGACAATAGTACATTATGCTTCCAATATCTTCACATAATACCATAGTTTCATAACCCTTTGGATGCATATTTTGTGTCAATTCTCCAATAATATATAAAAATGATAGTGGAGCCTTTTTACTACAGGTATATCTTTTATCAAAGCAACACCCTAAATTTTCTATTTCTGTCATTGATATTTGTTGAAATCAACATATGACAGCAGGGGAAAACTATGAAGAAAAATTAAGAATTTATGGATTCCTCATTTCATGCTATAAGAATTTGCCAGCACTATTTCAAATGTAAAAAAATCTTAAAAAAATAAATAAAATTCTGATATTAGAAGCAAAATTTTCCTTAACATAACTCCAAAATATAATATTCTTTTTAACTCAACTTCAGTTAAAATTTTGTCAAAATTATTTTGTCCCATCCTTTGAATTCAGGAAAAGCAAACAAAACAGTAAAATCACTCAGTTTATATTTGTACTATGATGTAAGAAGATATTGGAAGATAATATAGTGAGAAAAAAATTAAACGTCCTGATTTAAATACCGGTATATGCTATGCAGCTACCTGCAGACAAGTTGTAAACAAACGTCAACTACATTGTATATTATCATAATACAGGTATATCTTTATCTATGCATCTTGATAAATAATGCACACTTAAAAAGTATAAGTTGACATTATAACATACATTATGTATCTAAAGAAAGTAAAAACGAGGAGAGAGAGATAAATGCCTCATTGGTGGTGATCAGTTGTAGTTGACACTGTATGGCAACAGCTACATACTCGGTTGTCTGCCGGGCAGGAGAAGGAGTATTGAAGAGCATGTTTTTTTGAAGACGTGGAGAAAAATCAAATACGACGTTTATTAGTACACTCTCACCTTGCTAATTTGACATCCTTAGGGCTCTATCCCATTCAAATTATACGTAGAATATGAATTACCCGAACTGTTCAAATTTGTTGGAGGAATACAAACATTTGTTTGCATTAGTCAGGTTTAAGTTAGAACTCCAGCAGAGAATATGAACAAAATACAGTACATATGTTTTTTAATGCCGTTTTACTCTAGTTAATTTGTTCTAAATATTCTGACACATAAACACTGTTGTATCATACCACACAAAAACACTACATTCGTGAGCTTATTTAATGTTGCAACTGCAGGAGGACCGAGCTGAGGCATTAATAGAAAATACTTGTACTGTATGTACCAGAGTGGGACCTGGGTAAAATGCTCAGCTCACCCTAGATTAAGTTGGAGCTAACAGTGTTTATAGTTGTGTAGAATATCATTGGTTTATATCACAGATAACACTTATAAAAAAACGTGTGTATTATGTCTTCCCCTCCTTGTACAAAGAAGTGAAGATAAGCAATTATGTACTTTAAGCCAGTAGTAATTGAACAAGATGATGATTCATCATCTAGTTCATTTGAATCTGTTTCACTACAAGCATGTTAAAATAAACACTTTTATAAAGCATAAGACAGCGATGGAACGTCCAACATAGAATTTGAAAATCTAGAAAATATGTGCAGAAGCTCGTAGATTAGCAATAAGATGCGGGGCTGTGTAACTCTAGGTCAAAATGGCATTATCTTGCCAGGCTTGGAAACATATTTCTCTATCTTATTTTTTATATACAAGTTATCTAAAAAATCGGAAAAAAAAATATATAAGATTTTCTAATACGTATTACATAATAAACCTGCCACATCTTTTTCTTAATCTTACAATGTCAAGTAGAACATTTTGTTGGGAATTCATTCACCTTGGCAAACCTTTCTATGGGACATGGGTTTTAAACACAATGCTCGCAGATTCCGTTGGCAATAAACTTTAAGCAGTTAAGAGAGGGGTCATTTTTACATTGAATAATAATATTATAATAATAATTGTAATAATAATAATAATAATAATAGCATTATCGTAAGGTTACATCCTTGAGAATTAACTGTCAAATACTGTACACACTGTACACTGAAACATTGTGTTTTTGTAACATTAAAACTACAATTGCTGAGGGTGGCCAATTATCTTTTTTTGCCATGCATAATTTATGTGCTAACATTAAGTCAAATATCTCTTACAGTCAATATAAATAAAACAATATTTTTCTTAACCTAACCTACAAATAGTACATGTGGAGCGATGTTAACACGAATGGTATTAATGTTAACAACCAGATGTTATGTTGAAAGGTGTGTGTGTCATTTTGTAGGCTCATGACGTCATGGAAAAGTAAAGTCTGTGCTGTGTAAGCCCAATTGATTTTTTTCACAACATACAACTTGTGTACAGTATAATAAGTTATGCTAATACCAAAAATATTTAAGTACGTACTGTATATTCAGGAATGTTACCATATTGTTGCTAGGCTGGTTACATCATGGAAAAGTACCATATTGTACTGTGCTGTGCCAACACTAATGGTTACCAAGTCAATATTTGTTAAAATCACAAGATTTACTAAAAATTTGGTAGTTATTGGCTAGGCTGTAAAGAAATTTCACTAGAAATGGAGTGGAGTCAACTTTAACAAAAAGAAACACCAAGATCTGTATTGGTAGCAGATAGGTACAGTATATGAAAAGTATGATTAAAATATATGAATTACCAACCTAGAAGGTCCATACAAAGGGAAATTATCTGTTCCAACCTGCTGAATGCTTGGACCACATGGGTATATTTCATACAAACTTCAAATATATTGTATAATTGGATGAAAACTGTGAATTAATATATTTCATTATTTTTTTTTCCTTACAAAATTTTACAAATTAACCAGTACTGTACTGTACTGTACTTCAAATTAGTGGAGGCCAAATTAGTGAGTTTCGAGTGTACAGGCGTAGTTATGTTTTGTTCAACTGCAGTCAAACAGCGTGTCCAAAGGGTTAAGCATATATATTTTGTTGTCTTTAAAGCAAGACTACAAATTCTACATGCATAACTATAACATTAGTAGCATTGACCATTACTGAAAGGAGGGAATAATTGAAAATGATCGATCCTTTATGGCATGAAAGATGAAGACAGATCACTTATGATATGGAAGATGAAGAAAGAAGACCAGTTACTGTAACCTGGTAGAATATAAATCATACTACCTCAGTAAATAGTCTAAATAAACCTAATAAAATTGCTCAGAGACCATGGAATAAGAAAAGAAACAAATGGGAAAACAAACAAAAGGTAGGGCTAGGGTGCAGCATTATGTGTGAAAAGTGTTATAATGAGGGGTTGTGAAGAAATATAATCTGCATGAGCCACCCTGCTGTATAACATGAAATATTTTATGATAGATATGAAAAAGGAATAATATAAAGAATTAAACCCAGCTTAACAAGAACACAAGTTGCATTTTTTTTAATATACAGTATATATAATATTTTTAAATACGCTTAAAATCAAGTTAAAACTTTACCTTACAGGTGTGCCATACCATTTTATCAGTCATATGACATTTTAATTACTGTACAATATTATAAAAGAAAATGCACCACCTTTCCAAACCCTCTTGTCCTTAAACTAATAGGTACCTACAAGCAAAAACTGGTAGGCTTCATATTTACTCAACATATATAAACAAATATATAAAATATGATTTGTTTATAAGTAAATAAATAAACAAATACTGTACCACAATTAAATAAATAAATATATATATAACAAGCACAGTAGAGGACTAAACATACATTCTGGCCAAGTAAAACAAGTCATTCAGGTAAATTATTTTTCACACACATTTGCCATATCAAAGAAGCAAAAATAATTTGGTTAAATTAAGTGTAAATCTATGGCAGGTAACTCAAATGGGCACCTGAAATATCCAACACATCCTGTCACCTGGTTGTTTCAGATAATAATGCTACTCCAGGAGTATGCATGCAATCCTGTATACCTGAAATATTTTTGAGTTCATCTCCCTTGTATCAGGATTAGTTCCTACTGATGTGAATGGATAAGAGACTGATTTTCTGTACCAATCTACACTAAATACTGTACTGGATTTGCACCCTTTTTGTTAATGCCTTTTTGTCTTCAGTTAATCATATGCAATCACCTGCTCTGAAAGGGCAGGGTATGGGTTATGCCTTACTTCAAATATCTATGATAACAGGAAAAAACATACTGTATCTTTTCATAAGTATTTATGGGTGAGAAAGCTGTGAAGTGAGTGCTGTTAGATTTCAATTTTTTCATACTCCAAGACCAGATCGGAAGCACATGACACTTAAAATGTTCCTGAGAATACTTTTCAGAGGCACTGCCAGAATGGCAGGAAGTACAAAAGCTCAGACTTCTTCAGGACTATTCACAGAACTTTGCTGCTTTACTTAATCTGTCTTGGAAAAATAAAGGGAATATCAAGATGAAACAAGAGGAATCATAATCTTTAAAGATTTAAAGATGAGCCACTTTCTTGAGGAGTATACTGTGAGTTTCTAATTTGTATGAAAAGTTTATTGCGAGTGAAAACCTTGTTGAATTGAGAATTATATTTAACCGTCAAACTTGGAAGCAACAGATAAGTGTTTTGGGAGTCAAAAGATCACCAAGAGGTTAAGATTTTGTCCTAAGAGAGCTACATGGTATTGGTGAATTAAAGAAGGTTTATATTTGTGCCAAGAGACCTGATGAAAACAGACATGAAGAGGCTTGTATGGGATATTATTTTTGTAATAAAAATTTGTCCTGCTTACTGAGGCTCTTCTCCAGATTCATATTTCAGGGTGGCACCACTTGGACAATAGATATGTGGTTATGAAACATATTCAGTAAATGCTGATTTGCAAAAATGATTGTTCTGTATTTTTTAATATAGGGGGTCCCCGGGTCACGAATGGGTTCTGTTCCTGAGGACGTTCTTAAGTTGGATTTGTACAGAAGTCGGAACACACGCTATGTGCATACCGTACTTAAAGAACTTTTTTTAAATCCTACTATATCATAGCCTAATTCCTTATATACATCTAAAATCACTTAATTTAAGACAAAAGAAGAAAAAGAATTGACAAAATACAGTACGTGCATGAAAGTAAAAAATAAGTCACCAGGTAAATAAAAT
The DNA here is from genome assembly GCF_018991925.1 of Homarus americanus. Taxonomy (NCBI): domain Eukaryota; kingdom Metazoa; phylum Arthropoda; class Malacostraca; order Decapoda; family Nephropidae; genus Homarus; species Homarus americanus. The sequence goes on along the minus strand of NW_024732440.1, from coordinate 8,021,819 downwards.
ACTGTAAATTTCAAGTTTAACCCAGCTTATATCGGCAGGCGTTCCTAAGTCAGACATTTGTAGGTCGGGAACCCCCTGTACTTAGTTTCAAATATGATTATAGGATATCAATAAAGTTTATAGGTTATCAATAAAGTTTTAACAATCTTAATATAGGTGAATAAACTGAATAATTATTCTATAGACATTTGACTCTTTTTCCCAAACAGTAGTTATGTTCAAGGGTTCTTTGGCTATTAGTACAATGAACAAGTAAAAGTGAAGACCAAAGGAAAAGCCACAAAACTTTTGGTAGTAGCAGATCAATGAAATTGAAAGATAACTGAACTGGAGATTGACGGCCATTTTTGTAAACATTCGGGATACATATTAGTATCTCATAAAGTGTGATTTTGTTTTAAAGTGATGAATATTATTAGGGAACACATTTTCCATAAGGCGGATGTGATTTGGATATGATGTAATTGAGTCAACAGAAAATTGTCATTCGAGTAGGAATAAGTGGTCGTGCAGTTGCCTTGGCGTGCAGTATTACCTCTCTATTCCGAACTTCTATACAGATATCCCTCACTATACAAATGTTCGAGATAAGAAAATTCTCTTTTGTGAATTTCCTAAATTACCACCTCTATTTTTTTATGAAAGCTTCTCTCGCTTGTACGAATTTGGGCCCCAGCAAAAATTCAAATCGTGCGCCCCTAGGAGTCAGCTGAGGTGGCCACTTCCCTCTAGCACTCTCCCTAACAGGCTGAGGTAAGAGATATGGTTATTTTTTAACTCGTAAATTTGAGTAGATAAATAAAACTTTCTTAATTTTTTTTCAGTTACATGCACAAACACTACATACAGAATGGGGACAAAATACAGTAAATAAATATTCTGTTAATTTTTAATGTATGCTATTTGGAATTTGTTCGAATTCGCCTAACCTTTTCCTCACTAAATCGGTAACTCTGAACCACATTGTTTACATAGAAATATGGTGATAATAAATCACTCGTGTAACTTCAAAACAGTTTACAACAAACTCGTTTATTATTATTATTATTAGGAAGTACAGTACTGTACTATATTCAGTGCTTCCCGCCCTGCCATTTGAACCTGTTGTTCGCCCTCTGTGGTTTCCTGGTTAGCGATTATTTCGTTATGTTAGACCTTTCAGGAATGCAACCCCAACGTTAAACGCAGGATACCTGTATATGGAACATCCAAGAGAGGCAAATGTACTTGGTAGCTTATGAACGTGGTGTGTGGCAAAATATTTGGGTAATTGTAAAGTTTGGTGTATTTAGTTTATATTGAAAAAATAGCTTTTATGTAATATAAATATATCAGATTGTAGGGGGTTGTTAAAGTTGGTGGAATTTAAAAACACACTCAGAATGTGTTATTTTATGTATACTACAGTACAATACTCTCATATTTTCATCTTTATTAATAAAGTAATGACCCTAAACTTAACATTTACCGATATTTGTATTGACAGGAGTAAAAAAACAAGTACAGTAGAGTCTCAGAGTATGTGAGGGCTACGTTCCTGGGATCCCTGCGTAAGTGCAAATTCGCGCATATATACGTATAACCCCTTTTTAATACCAAGGTAACCGAAATGCAATACACCAGAGTTCGATACACCACTCCATAATAAGTACAACATATTGACTTTGTCTTCAAAAGTTTTCGCTTTTTCTCACACACCACCACAAGCACTGCCACTAATTTTTCTCAAAGGGGACATGATTATGGTGAAATTCATCAGTTGAAAAAAACTTTACCAGAGCGATCATCCGGGAGATGGTCACGGAACCAACGTGAGAGATAGAAGGATGCCAGAGTTATGTTATGGTTATTTTTTAACTCGTAATTTCAGGTAGAAATATACAACATATATAAAAAATTTCTACTGTTACATGCACACACAATCGTTCATACAGATTGTGCAAAAAAATTATGCAAGAAATAATTATCAATAGGTCACAAACATATTTTCATGCACTGGAATTAGCATGCACAGCTGGGGAGGGGAAGGGGGGAGCAGCTTTAGGGATCTCAGCTGCTCATTATGTAGTGAAATGACTGCCAAATGGCATTGCAGTATTTTTTCTTTTATTTTATTTATTAGAATTATTTTTATTTATTCCTCACATTTACTGGTACAGTATAGTATATTATTTTATGTACAAAGAATAGCTCCTTCCACATTCAAACCATCCTCTGGGCGACATGACACAGTCCAGCCGCTCAGCCAGATGACTCACATCGGGGAGGAAGGAAGGGAGTTCGGCTAGAATGGTGCGTTCCCTACACAGTTACAGCCCACTGCCTTCACACATACGATCACTTCACATAAATACACTCCCAAGCTCTTAATTTTTCTGATTTTAGTTTTCTTTTATTTGTATGCCACATTAGAGTACAGTATTGTATTGATTTAATTTTTCTCAAATGAGCAGACAAGTGATAAACCAGTATGGGCGGTTCAGGTGGTCACACGCATATAAGTGGGGTCATGTACTAAGAATACGCGTACAGTGGTCCCTCGGTTAACGAAATTTCGGTTATCGAACTGCCTCCCATAAGATTCTTAAATTCGGTTAACGAACAAAAATTCGGTTAACGAATTTCTTACGAGCCGACCTCAACATGTTTTCGCTTGCACTGGCCGGTCAACCAGCTGTAGTATTAGTCCGCCAATACATAAATCGGCTCTAGGGCTTAAATTCCTTATTATTTTAGTATATATCAAGAAGTTTATACTATTCAATAATTTTAAGTTTAATATTCAATTTTTTAGTCATTTTCACAATTATTGAACATAATTGAAGGTAAAGTGACTAGTTTAATGCGCGGCATCCAGCCTCTTAACACAGCAAACAGGCGTTAGTCTCTCTCTGTTTTCACTGGAGGTAACTTTCTTGCTTGAGACTCTCTTCAACTAAACGCTTTTTTCTGTGTTTCCAAGCAAATTGTTGGTCATTTTGAAATATATTTTACATATTGACAATATATAATGCTGTGCAGTGTTGATTTAAAGAAAATAATCTTGAAATACACCAAGAGAACTAAAATTTTATGGGTGAAATGGTGCCATGGGGTGACTTCTCTTCCACCCCAATGCCTTCTCTTCTTCCTTCTCTTCTTCCTTCTCCTCCACCCCCATTCTAATTCCCATCATCATCATCCAGGAGCCTTCTACATACACACCTCAAAGTAAGTGAACTTTTCTCCCATTTTTGTTGAATTTAGGCAATTTTCGGTGAGCTGGAACCAATTACCTAAAAACCCATTGAAACAATGGTTTTGGTTAACGAATTTTTCGGTTAATGAACAACCTGCTGGAACGGATTGTGTTCGTTAACCGAGGGACCACTGTACTCTGAGATTCCACTGTATGTTAGGCCAATGTGGTATCCTATTTGCTATTTTGAATGTCATAATTATCTGGGTAATTATCACCACACCAAGAATTTCCTTAATTTTTTCCCCCTAGTATATTTAACTGTTTTTGTTGTTGTTAGGTTTGGTTAGGTTACAATAAATATATTTTTTATGAAATGTTCAAAAGTAACCAGTCCTACAGTACAGTATACTCTGGATTTACGCGGATTTTGTTTACGCGTTTGGTCATTCACGCGGTGCCTTGCCAGAATGAAATGTTTTAATTATGCGGTAAATTTCATCATTTACGCGGGAAGTGGCGCGGGCAGGGTGCGCACAAGGTCACCTAGTCATCAAAACATAACTGAGTTCTTCACCCGCCACCCACCACAGCCAGCCCAAGTCAGTGATAGTGATAGTGAGGATATGGACTTAGAGGGGTTTGACAAAGAGGCCCTGCAAGCCTCTGTGGTGGATAGTGATACAATTGATACAAGTGATACAGGTGAGGGCCAATAATCTGCCCTCTGCCTCAGAACCAACCCCCCATCCCCGTGTGCTCAGCCATCTTTTCTACTAACGTAAGTGTTAAAAAACCTAATATTATTGATATTTATCTTAAATATTAATTGTGTGTGCATACCATCACAAAATTAAGATGTTATTTTTACTACAACGTACGTATTGTGTAGGAAAAAGTGTAGTTTGGGGGTCGGCCCAGTCTCTATTTCAATTAATCCCATATGTTCTGTTATTTCGTTTACGTGTTTTGTTTTGCGCGGACCTCCACAGGTTCAATTGACTGCTTAAATGCAGACTATACTGTACATTTGATTTGCCCATGTTCGCCAATTTCAAGGGATCAGAACTACCAATCCTCTTGTGTTGCAGCGTTACAGTTACTGTACCTAAAAGTAACCTGAATGAACTGGCTGCTTTTTGAGGTTGATAAATCCATTTATTAGGTTATTTAAGGGTAACCCGATATTCAGGATTTGCTGCCCCGAATGTATATAAAATGGCCGTGTCTGCCTGATGGACCACAGGTCTAGAGTTAAAAGCAGTGCCACAATACTGTTGCAGCTAATGCATTCAAACTATATATGTCTGTCCCAATGTAATCTTTGTGACTGTGACCTCATTAATGTTTATATTATCATCATGAGAATGTAATACAAGTACTCTGTTTCCTTACTGCATTCTAAAAATATGAATTTTTCTTTAAATGTTCCACCTTTCATAAAAATTTTCCAAACATATTAAAACTTTGAATTATCCTTTCTTTATGGCATTCAAGCCAAAACATGATCTGTCAATCTGTACTGCATGGCCTTGTCATTATAAAAGCTTGTGTCAGCAACAATATGTCTAGAATTTGGTAAACAGTGAGTGCTACCTGATTCTAATATTGTCAAATGTATTTGGAGAACTTACTGTAAATAAAATAGTAAAAGAAAATCTATGACAAGAACTAAGGTGACGCTGCTTAACTTGTTTTCTACTATTTTGGAGATAGTAAAAAAAAATAATTACATTACTGTTATCTAAAGTTTCTCCCAAAGCCAGCATAGTTTTTCTGCTGTAAATTGTATCCCCAGTAATATCTAGATACATCTTTCTTCATCTTAGAGATTGAAGACCATTTTTTAACATAATTATGATGTGTATAGGACTTATTTTCACATCAGGCACCTAGCTGGAGTATAAAAAGTTATGTACTTTGAGCTCTAATCTTATATCCTTGAGGTAATAGAAACGATATACGTAAATACAATGGAAAATTTAACAAATGAATGTGATTTGGATAAGTAAATGTTAGTATTGTATCCACTTGTCCAAATGGACATGTGGATGCTAAATTAATGTTTAGCTTTGTATTATTTTTCTACTGAAAATGTGGCCAGGATAAGGAAAAAACTCCTTTATAAAAATTATGAAAAAATAACAACTTTCAATATCTCTTGTCAAATACAGTAAATGTAAAACCACAAGAAAAATATTACCCTATACTGCTTTTTTGGAGGGCGGTATTCTGCAAAGGAATTTTCATGCTAGTTTGAAATATAATGTTATATACGTATACGAATTAGAGTTATAATCTTTCGGGGTCATAGAGAATTATGGAAGCTTTTACTACTCAAATGGTGTTTAAAAGTCCAGTATATTTCTGTGCAATTTAACAATTGTACCAGGTTGCTGAAAAAAATAATCTAGATATTACTATGTATGAACAATTCTTCACCTAGTGATCTTATACCACAGAATGTGTGTTGAATATAATATGTTTTTCAAAAAGATCAGTTGCTTTGAGCCTTATCGGTGCCTACAGTAAAGGTAAATTTCAATTCTATATTAATCATACTGAAATTTTAACCTTACTGAAAGTCATTTTAAGTTTAAACTCCCAAATGAAGTTTCACCTATTTTACAAAGCAAACTGATAATGAATAAGTAACAACCACATTTTTTTCAAGCATCAGCGATCAATAAGAATGAAGCATGAGGAAGAGTAGGGACTTCCCATTCCCATTTGTAATGGAATGTCCACTACAATGTATTCTGTCTGTGGCACTTCCACTGACTTTCCAAAGTCAAATCTTTCTTCCAGTGCCTCCAAAGCTTCAGTTGCATCAGTTGCACATATATCAGTATCACCTTTACTGTACATATATGGAGGGATTCCAAAATTAGGGTTGCACTGATTGTCATGTTTATCTTTTCGTGTCTTGTTTTCCCAAGACTTTGTGAATTCAGACTTATCTGAACCCCAAAGGTAAAAAGTCTTTGAATTACCAGCTACCTCAGCTTTATTGTGACTAGAACCAGACTGAACTGAGGTGATGGTGTAAAATGACGGTTCCCGAGGAAGTCCACCTACCCTTTGGCTTGCACATTCCTGCAATGCAACAGGTGATGCAGGATGTGCTGAGCAATGTGGAGAAGGGAGTAATGGTGGAGGTGTGGTGCAAGGTACTAGGGACAGTAAACAGGAGGGCCCCCTATATTCTGGCCCAGTACAATATTGCCCATGTAGATCCTGGTGCTCCTCAACACTGGAGACACTCAAAAGGCTTAGATCCTCATACCGTCATAATTCAGGGAACCTGGGTGAGAAAGAATTAATATTTAATCTTTTGAAACATAATTTAAAAAAAAAAAGCTGAAAGAAAATGAAAGAAATACCCAAAAATTTACCACTGCTTACATTTGTAAAAGTGCTTAAAAATATTAAAATCATAATACAGTACCTCAGATCTGGAAACATTGTCTTTCAGTCATCTTTTTCAAGTTTTCATCACTAGAATACTTCCTGGAAGAACCTGCCTTGTCCAGAAGGCTATCAGCATCTTGATGGCAGTGATACTGGCCTGTTGGATCACTGTAATTGCTCCAAAAGCAACCACCCACCTAATCAAACTAGGCTAACTTAACCCTTCTGCTGCCGTCCGAACGCTTTTATAATTTTATCCTTGCTAACACCAGACAATTTTATTCGGCTTAAAGATACCTCCAGCAGCCAAAGGGTTAAGAAAACTTAAAACCCAGTGAAAAGAAAGGAACACTCACCAGAATTTAAGATATTATATTTTTGAAGGGCAGGATTACATAATATCTGCCTCTAACAATAGTTGTCATTATCAGTGCTCTTTTCATTTCCAAATCAACAATGATTAACTGATATAATTTCTGCATTGATTATATGTTATCAATTAGCATTTCACATATCAAAAATGCACTTTCTCAGGAAAACATTATCTAAATGATTTACCAAAATATTCTGTGTTCTCCACCAATGACCCTGAGGTAATTTTCCAATATGAACTACGTAGTTATCTCTAAACTGAGAGCATTATTTAGTTCAATACTTTATTCTTTTGGGTGTGCATCATGCACTCCCATATCAAAATGCATTAACACACTTCACATTTATTGTGCCATCTCATACTTTAAAAAAAGTGATAATTAACACTCGCGCATTGTGACGCGTAGCCCGTGTCAATCATAATCTCATCCAATTGGTACTGAAGTGATAATTTCGTTAGTTAAAAAAAAAAAAAAAAAAAATCATGTACTGTACAGTATTGTAATTCCGATTGACGTGTGAGATTTTGGTGCGTCATTCCTGTAGGCATCCTCTTTTGTGGTAATGCATCACTAATTAACAACATGGGAACTGTCAATAGCTTGACATCATGAACGCTTTAGTGTTCCTTCAGGAGGCAAGCTGGTAGGTACAGTGAGCAAGGCTTTTAAATATTTTATCTCACTATCCTTCACACACTCCCACCCTCAATTGTGTAGTAATATTCGCTTGTAACGTGTTTATAAGTGTTTATAAAGTGTTCATGTATTTATTTTTTATGTTATTTTACTTACAGTATTCAAACTTTAACTGTCCTGTGTATACACTGTGCAATAATGACTCTCTGTGCATATGATAAACTTCTCAGCTATTTGTAAAAGTGATCAAATGTGTTGTGAAGTGTTTATATAATTACTGTATTTATAAAGTGTAATTTGTTTTTTTATGATATTTCACTTGTTCAAACTTGTACCAATCACGTGTGTAAACTGCACAATAAATTCCCCTGTGGATACCATGAACATAGCGATCTGTAACAGTAACGAAAAGTGTTGTGAAGTGTTTATATGTTTATTACGGTATTGATATTTTACTTGTTCAAATGTATGGAGATGGCTTCATCATACAGTATATCATACCTTTCCCACCCAATTGCAATTCCCTCAAGCATCTACCATCACACAGGGAATTACTACACCACATCAAGCCCCTCATAACACCACCTGTGAGGGAACTAGTGCTACACGTGATCAGAGTTGCCAACTTAGCGACTTTGTAGCTAGATCTAGAGCTTTTTGTTTTTTTCTAGCGACATTTTAGAGCGATTTGCGACTTGTCGCAAATCTAGAGATATCCACAGAAATCTAGCGACTTTCTGGATACTTTTGGACTGTCCATGAAAACTCAGTTTTCCTAATTTCGAGCCATAATATATAGCAACGGGGTTACAGGGACAATAAATAATAAGAAAAGTTTAATACATTTGAACGGGTCGTGGTACAGAAGGAGGGACACGTCTATTTCCTGATCACTTGATATCAGCCCGTCCATGCATCTAACACCCTAAAATTGTGGTCAGAAGTGGCAAATTACAGAGATGCGACAGGTGAAAACCCTTACCATGAAATGGCTGAAATTGCACTCGCTGCCTTATCTCTTCTGCATTCAAACGCAGATGTAGAGCGCACATTTAGTAATATGATCTTTGTGAATCAAAATTGCGCAACAAAATGAAACTATCGACATTAAAGGCAATTCTTACAATGAAGTATGGGTTAAAAAGACAGAACACCTGTTGTGCAAGTTAAGAACTTCCTAGTGATATTTTAAGAAAGATAGGAACTGTGGAGGCATACAGTTACAAGATATCTGCACGAGAACCTGAACCACGCACTTCACATGCTTCCAGCTCTACAGTTGTTCACACTGCCGACGACTACGAAGAAGACTGGGATGCAATTACTATTGAATAATAGGTAAGTGTGCACATTAAACTTTAAAAAAAATAATACTTTTATTTTTACATAATGCATTTTATTTATACTCCGTCCATTATAGTCGTCATTATGAAAATATTATTTGCATCAAATTACTGAGGGGGGGAATAATAGCTAGCGACTTTCCATGGAAGATTTAGCGACATTTAGCTACTTTTAGGTACCAGCCTAGCGACATTTGAAAATCCGAGTTGGCAACCCTGCACGGGATGCTCCTCATAACGCCATCTGTGAGGGAGTTACTACACTACGTGTCTGCTGTTCAACACCTCAGCTCACATGATCTACGTGCGTAAACATTAATCTGCATGTTCACTGTATGTTCCTTCACCTTTCTCTAATGAAGGCTTTTGTTAAACCACCAATGTATGTAATAAGTCATTTATGTCCAATGTATATTTTCAGCCTTCGGGCTGCAAACTTTTTCAATAAACCGTTTATTATTACTATTAGAAAGGTAAGATTGTTTTAAAATAAAGTTTCATTATACTGTATTGATATATTACAGGCATCCCCAGGTTACGTAAACTCTGGTTACGGAAATTCGCTCTTGCAGATTTTGTAAATTATGACCAATAAATTCAGGATACGGACAAAAAATTCGCTCTTACGGAAATTGGGTAGATTTTTAAGTTAATTTTTTTTTTCAATTCTATTAGAAAAAAATTCACAGAAATTATCAAATTTATTTCATGTGGATTTCTTGGTGGTTGCTACAATACTGTACTGGGTGAGGCAGGAGCCAGCAGTGCTCCTCCGTCTCCCTCCCAGTAACTAAAATTACACCACCTTACCTCACCTAATGCAGCACTCAACATCATTTGTGGTAAGTTAAATTCAAGTGTTTTGTATGTTTATTATCATATTAGTGTATAAAAAAAATAATCAATGTGTTAAAGAATAAATATTTTCATTCATAAATGTGCTTGCATTACGTCTTTTTGCCAAAAATATTTCCTTGGGAGCGCATCTCCAATTATATAATGGATGTCAATGGGAAAATTGGTTTCGCGTTACGGAATTTCACATTACGGACAAATTTTCAAGAACACATACCTTCCGTAACCCGGGGGATGCCTGTACACTAAAATTATATTTTTGTATATAGTACAGTGACCCCTCGTTTAACGAACACCTCGGTTAACGTAATTTCGATTAACAAACTGCCTTCCATAAGGATCTTCAATTCGGTTAAAGAAAAAAAATTCGTTTAATAAAGTTCTTACGAACCGACCTCAACATGTTTTCGCTTGCACTGACCGGGCAACCAGCTTTAGTATCAGTCCGCCAATACATTAATTGGTTCTAGGGCTTAAATTCCTTACTATTTTAGTAAATATCAAGAAGTTTATACTATTCAATAATTTTAAAAGTTTAATATTCAATTTTTTAGTCATTTTAACAATTATTGAACATAACTGAAGGTAAAGTGACTAGTTTAATGCGCGGCATCCAGCCTCTTAACACAGCAAACAGGAGTTAGTCTCTCTCTGTTTTCACTGGAGGTAACATCTTGCTTGAGACTCTCTTCAACTAAACGCTTTTTTTCTGTGTTTCCAAGCAAATTATTGGTCATTTTGAAATATATTTTACATATTGACAATATATAATGCAGTGCAGTGTTGATTTAAAGAAAATAATCTTGAATTACACCAAGAGAGCTAAAATTTTATGGGTGAAATGGCACCATGGGGTGACTTCTCTTCCACCCCAATGCCTTCTCTTTTTCCTTCTCCTCCACCCCCATTCTAAATCCCATCATCATCATCATCATCCAGGAGCCTTCTACATACACACCTCAAAGTAAGTGAACTTTTCTACCATTTTGTTAAATTTAGGAAATTTTCGGTGAGCTGGAACCAATTACCCAAAAACCCATTGAAACAATGGTTTCGGTTAACGAACGACCTTCTGGAACGGATTGAGTTCGTTAACGGAGGGGTCACTGTACTATATTACACTCCAGTATGCTGTAAAACAGAACAATACCCAATGTGGGGATGGAATTTCTTTTCTAAAATTGCTTACAGCCAAACAGTATACAGTGGTCCCTCGGTTAACAAACGGTTCGGTTAACGAAATTTCTGTTAACGAATTACCTTCCATAAGAATCTTCAATTCGGTTAACAAACAAAAATTTGATTAAAGAAATCCTTACGAACATCACGTTTAGCTGTGAGCATCAGCTGATGGGCTAGTCTGCCAATTCAGTAATCTGTTCTATGCTACATTCATTTCCAGTGGAGTAAATATCAATGAAGTTGTGCTCTTCAATATTTTTGCATTTTTTATATTAAAATTATTAGTAATTTTAACATTTATTTAACATATTGATAATATATGCAGTACTGGGAACTAGTTTTTTGTGTGCCCATCAGACGCTTGACTCAGCTACAAGGCGTCAGTTGGGCTCTGTTGACTAACATCTATTTTGTTGGTGTCTTGAATATTTTTGCATTTTTCATTGAAATTATTGGTCATTCAGAAATTTAGTTCATATATTGACAATATATAGCACAGTGCAGTGTTGATTTAAATAAAATAATCATGAATTACACCTAGTGAACTTAAAATTTTATTGGTGAAATGACGGCATCAAGTATGGGTCCCCTGAAAGGTGATTTCTCCACCATCCCCACTTCCTATTCTTCTCCCGTCTCCTCCGCCCCCACTTCTGATTCCCATCATCGTCATCAACCAGGAACCTTTTACATAAACACCTCAAAGTAAGTGTACAGTACGTTACTGCATTTTTTTTTACTTTGTATGTACTTTTTAGTGAGCTGGAAACAATTACCCAATATCCCATTGAAACAATGGATTCGGTTAACGAAATTTTTGGTTAACAAACGACAATTGGAAAGAATTGTGTTTGTTAACCGAGGGACCACTGTATATTGTACTTGAAAAATTCTAAAACCACCAGAACAAGCAAAGACACTTATACTAACAAATTAAATAATAAAAAAGGTATAAAATATGGGCACAAACTCAAAATGAGAAAACAATTTAAGGCAAAATTTAGATATTCTGATATTTTAAACTTTCAAGCCTTATTATCACTCACCACCATTTTATTTTATCAATGTAAAGTGTAAAAATGTCAATTGTATTTTTCTAACACTTAGTGTCCTTAATTAGTTGTTGGTTGGCTAAAATACAAGTTGATTGTATTGAAAACTGTAATGCATGAATTCACATCGTCAGAAGTATTTTTTTTTTTCATTTTTTTACGGTTTTATGTGAAAGAGCAACCAATTTTACATGGAAAGTAGTTGGTTTCATATGAACAAAATAAACTGGTTTCTGGTCGCAGAAAGATCGATCCCCCCCCCCAAAAAAGATACAGCACGGCTCTTCCGTGCCTAAAGGTCACAACTAGCCCTGTGTGTGTAAGGGGGTGATGCTACAAATACAGTGATGTGCAAGAGTGTTAATAGCAGAATCAATCACATTAGGGGTTATTACACCTACAATAGGATAGATCACATTAGGAAAATTAAGTGTTATCCACTCTCACAATCATTAACATAACTCAGCACAAAATTAGTCCCAGCCAGGGAGTTATTACACATTTTATCTGGTTAGATAATTGGATTATAACAACACATGAAATCTGATATTGATGATCAGAAAGTTATAACATAGCATGGATGCCACAGTTATGCAATAATTACCATAAGAAGTAAATTAAGACTTCTCTCCAGTAGGAGCACCTGAAATGAACCTAATTTCAATAAATTTCATTCTTCTACAACAGTGCATAATCCTCCAAATAATGATTATTGAATCACAGGAAATGTTGAGTGATAGGGATCACATTACAACAGGGAGGAATTCATTATTCAAGCTATACACTATGAAAACAAAAGTCAACTAAAATATGTCAGATTCAGATTCAGCACTGTGAATACATCAGGCTGTGAATTTACATCCAATAATCAACTCTTACTTAGGGTTACATGGGAGCAAAGTACATGTGTTTCCTTTGCTACTGTATAACCGTTTGTTCAAATGAATCATACTCAACTCCCACTTAGAAGAAATTTACTTTTTCAAAAAATGTGACTGAATGAAGGATATATTACATAAGACAAAAACATAAAAAGTTACTAATCCTGATACAGTATTTCTTTTGGCTGAGTCATGTGATTAATACATAATGCAATATTTACAAGAACCATCACTGAAAACTTTCATTTAAATATAAGCTTTAATAGATATTCACTAATTCTATTTAAAATAATGCTTAATTCTGACTGGCTGCAGCAACAGATCAAATAAATAGAAAGGATTTAAAAATACCTTAACTAGAGTAAATAATATACCTGTACAACAAATACAAATCCCCAATCTAAAGAGAACAGTAATACAAATTTAGTTATGAAATATATAGATTAACCCCATGTCATAGTGAAAATACAGTCATCCCTTGGTTATAGAGCACTTGGTTATCACGATTTTCGTTATCACGCCTCCATCAAAATCTGCACACCTGCTGTTATAGTGCATTTTTCAAGCCGAGAATTTCGTTATCACGCAGTTGCCTCCAGGTGTTTTTACCCATTTGCTTCACCTACATCTATTGAGGATAAAATCTTTCTCCTAAAAATTGACAATAACACATTTGCTGTAATCAGACATATCTAAGTTGCCTAAACAATTGCAACTCCAGTTGCAATTTCAAATTCTGTGTCATTACTAAGGAATAACAAAGTCTCGGGTGCACTCTAAGATTGAGAGAAAACGGAGGACTCAGGCGTCCTGAAGTGATGAGAAAACGGACTTCTCAGATGTGGGACTCAAATAAAGAAAGCATAGCTACATGTTTTGTGGACTAAAGTATTGAGCGTACCCTTTTCATCACTTTGTAATAAACCTAGCCATGCCTATGTGTGTTTCTGATACTTACCATAACATTATCTATATCTTTAGTGGGTCTAAATGGTTGTAAAATGGGAAAATTGGGGTTGGGTCTTGGGTGCCTGGAACTAATTAGAATAAATCCCATAGGTTCTGTACTTTCATTATCACTCACTCGGCACGGTCCCAATTAGGTGTGATAACCAAGGGATGACTGTAAATGTATAAAAAGGGGGGGGGAAAAAGGAAGTTGGTTACCTTTCAAAACTTTAATCATATACTGTATAAAGAACCCCAGTTATGTTGCATCTTGAGTATCAGGATTAACTAAAGCATAGTGAACTAAGAAGGGAATATAATTGTATATTGCTGCAAGTTAATTCGTGATCATAACTATAGAGTATATTGATGGGGTGCTCAAACTATTGTAATCTGTGGCAAACTGGTGAGGTCAGTCATTAGGTTAGGAATGTCTTGGCTTTAGCTACCTGGAACAATTCTGTCTTGGCCATAATTCCCCATTTCAGATTTTAATTATGTGTAAAATTTTAGTGTATACAGTGAATTCTGCTATAACGCGTGTTTTGATAACGCGAATTTGCTCTAACGCGATTTATGAATTAGGAACGATATTTGTATAACGAGAACACTTGTTTGCTATAACGCGATTTTTGCTTACTATTTCTCCAATATTGTGGTATTAACTGTGAATATGGTAAAGAAGAATATCTCCAAGAAGCGTTCTGGTGATAGAATTCCCGGTGATGATCATAAAAGAAAGGATATAACACTTGAAGAGAAGCTCGATTTTATCACCTCAAAATCACCCTTCTCCCCCATCAAGTTACATTCATATATTTTCAAGGTAAAGTGTTACATTTACTGTATGATTTAATTATTAGCTATGAATGTAACATTTATTTAGACTGTGCTATCCTTTGTGTTAGGCTAACTACTAAATTTTTTCAATTTCGAGTAATCTGCACCTAACCCTATTTTCTCCATAAGCCCTGTTATTTCTATTACGCGATTTTCTATAACACGATATTTTACAAGAACACAATTATCGCGTTATAGCAGAACTACCTGTACTGTATTTTAATACTGTACAGTGCAGTGTATTGAAGAAAACTTTGAACCATATAAGGACAAAACTGATTCTAATGAACAAATTTACTTACTTATCAAATAAATTTATTAATGAAAGCAATATACTGTACTGTGTAAATTGAAATATCAGTTGATTCTGTTTTTATAAATCTCAATATATGAAAATAAAGTTTGTTATCAGTACAGGTTTCATATACAGTACTGTACTTTGGATAACAGATGTCCTGAAAATTTGGGTGTTAATTTATCTAAAACTAGTTTACCTATTAGGATCTTCTCTATATCCTGTGGGAACTTCAAAATAGGAGTCAGGTATGTCATCTCGAAAAGCAAATTCTTGGAATGTAATCTTTGCAGAGACTGTTGGCAGGATTGGGATATCTGTGAAAAAAAAAATCATGAAGATACTGATGTACTAGAAGCATTAAGTTGTAAAGTAAAAAATTGATCCTGAAATCCCATTTTATGGTTGAGCCAGGAACTGGATGACTCATTTTATATGGTCACTAAGCAATTAGTCTACATCCACAAGACCTGACATTAGTGGAAGAGAGCAGGAGTAAAGGAGGCCCATTGAGCATGCAACAACACATTTACTAATGAACATTTCACCCTTCTTTTCTTCTCATGTTGGCCAGGCATCAACCTTTTCATTTCCTGCAGACTTCCATACAAAAATATCATGGGAGTAGGTAGGGTTCTAAGGTCAGCCATAAATATGGATTAACTCTTTAACCGCTATAATCACCTTTAGACGATTAGCATTTGGTGCCATGAATTTAAAGCAGTGTGCCAAAAATCATACTAAGAATGAAAAGTCAATGATTGGCAGACACTCTACAGTAAGACACAAGGCTGGTGAGCCTCATATCAACCTGCTATCATCATCATAATGAAATAATTTGGAATTATTTTCACCTCATCTCCCTCCTCCCTCTTCCTCCTATCCTCAGTGGTCACTCACCCACACCTATGATGCCACACCTGGCTCACCACCTACATAAAGGCTTACCACCCACTTTGCACCACAAAAACCCACCACTGCACCACCACATCATTTGTCTCTACAACCATCTCTTGCATCACAACAACAACCAAGGCTCAGTAGTTGCCAGTTACACTCCCCCTCACTTCACAGACTCATAAGTACAAAGATTTTATCTCCAACATGCCAGTTGCCTGATTGTCCAATTTCTTCACAATTTATCTTGTGTAGTATGTGGCAAATCAATTCAAAGAAAACTTTTGTCTGTACAGTAAATCTTCAAAAGTCCAGACAATTTGGAGGAAAGGGGTCCGGACCTTTGACACTAAGCAGCCCCTCATTAGCCCTCCGATGACCCTTAAATTTGTATTTTAATGTGCAATAAATGTCATATGTGTTTCCTTTAACATTTTTCCTTTATATATGTAATACAGTAGTACAGTTCATTAAAAAGGAGTTTATAAAATATACTACCTTATTCATTATTAAAATAGATACAGAACTGCATTGTCTTTAATGGAAATACAGCATGCCCTTCAAATTTGCATATCTTTAATTCGCAGATGACATCCTTGATGTACCCAAGAATGTCTGTGGGTAGTTTTAAAGTTGTTGGCATTTTTGCGGCTGGGACAGGGAGCCATTCGCTCTAGAGACAGTAATTTCCTTTACCTGTATTGTATATATGTGTGAGTGTGTGTGTATGTGTGTGTGTGTGTGTGTGTAGACACACACACAAAACACATGCAAATAAATAATAATGGGAAAATCCTCTCGCAAATAATCAGAAACAAATGTATTAAAAATGTTGAGTCTACATTCAAGTCTACTCCATGGTTTATAAACAACAAAGCACAGAGTGGACTTGCTATAACGAATCTAATTGGTTCTAGAACCTTGTTCGTTATAGCATTCGTTCATTATAGGATTAATCCGTTCCAGGCCCCCAAATACAACCACTTAACACTGAAAAATATAACATAAAATTGTAAAAATTGTAAAAAAGTGCATAAATATGCATCTAAACTCCTGAAATAAAGAATATCAATAATACTTGTAATAAAAAACAATAAATTAGTAAAAAAAAAAAAAAAATACTGTTTGTTGTAGGAGTTTCGTTCGTTATAGCATTCTCAAATTTATAGGTAAAACTGTTCGTTATAGGAATATTCGTAGTAGAATCCGTTCGTCATAGCATACCCCACTGTATGTGTTTTGCATGCGCACACACACACACACACAAAAATATACAGGTAAAAGAAGTAATTGTCCTGAAGATAAACACATAAAGGGAATATACATTTCTTTGTACACAAGTAAAAATTTACCACCCCCCCCCTTCCCCCTGGTCAGCAAATGTTATTCGCAGAGTCGGCATTTCGCGGTCATTTTGAGAACCTAACCCGTGTGAATTTGAGGGGCCTGCTGTACTGTACAGTTTTCTAATCAGAATTGATATAGGTCTAACGAGAGTTAATAGGTATGAGAAATGAGACCATGTGTAAACATGCTGGAGGTGGGGGGGGACCAGTAGGTCCGCATTTGACAGCTTGTTTTTATTTATTGATAATTATATTCTTGTATGATCAGTCTTTTATGGTGTATGTTTCATTGTAAATAACATACACTATTAAATAATAGAAAAAATACAATAGTAGTATATAATTTGTGATTTTACATCAAAATAAAAGGACACACCAAATTAGAAGGTAATTTCTTCCCTGGTGGTGCTGACCACTCATCCCTCTCCTGCTTGAAAGTAAGAAGGTTGAGAGTGAGCTTGGGACTATTTGTTGTTGAGTTCGCAATTGGTTTTATTTATTCATTATTATATTCTCATATGATCAGCCACTTATGGTGTATGTTTCATCATTAATAATATATAATATTAAATACAGTAATAGAAAAAAATATGACATAATTTGTAATTTTACTATAAAATAATAGTAACTGAGATGGACTGCTGCAGTCAGTGTGTGTGTGTAATAATAATAATTAACGGTTTATTGAAAGAGCTTGGCAGCCAGAAGGCTGAAAATATACAGTTACATATTTGGGGAATGGGTTTCGAATTACAAATAATATACAAGTAAAATAAGTGATACAAATAAGATATATAATAACTAGATGGGGAAAAGCTCGAACTACAGTGGATTTCAACATAGTGACAGTGCAAGAAGTAGTATTTACTGGGAGTGAATACACTGGTTTATTACAAGTTATTGATAATTTTTACAATGGTTGGGACTGGACTGTTCTTATAGCGATCAGTTCGTGCACGTATGGGCTGGATGTGGTTGTGGTGTCGAACAGCAATTCTCGGGCTAGGGATCTCAGGTGGTAGTAGGAGCCGGTGTCGAGGATGGTGTAGAAGCTTCTTACCAAATTTGCAGATGAGGTCGTGGTGATGGTCAGTGAGAGTCGAAAGGGTCAGTGTGTTGAGCGCTTCTTGATATGTGGAGTAGGAAGGGAAGAGAATAATCTTGCCTGGCCTCTTTTGCACTTTTTCGAGGTGTTTACGTTGTGTGGCATTTAGGGAGGAAGACCAGGTAGGGGAGGCATAGGTGAGCTTGGGAAGTATGAATGTTGTGTAAACACTGAGGAGCTCGGGTGCAGGAACTCCGAGGGACTTGAGTCGGCGGAGGAGTTGGAGACGGAAACTGGAGGATTTGACAACTTCACTGACGTGTGGTTTCCAATTTAGTTTGTTGTCTATGGTGATGCCGAGAAGCTTCGTGGAATCTACAACCTGGAGTGTGTTCGGACCTAAAGTAATGGAAGGAGGTGGGACAATGTTGGAGGAGAGGTTGATGTGCATAACCATGGTCTTGGTATGGTTGATGGTGACATGGTTGTTGGTGGCCCAGTTTTGGAGACTGTTCAATAAATCCTGAAGGGCGGTATAGTCAGGAGCAGAATTGTTGACGCTGATCCCAATGGTGGAGTCGTCAACATGTGTGTGTGTGTGTGTGTGTGTGTGTGTGTGTGTGTGTGTGTGTGTGTCCTTGTGGCAACACACAGTAACTGGGTGCCTCGTGGGCCCAGGCTAGACGAGCAGGGAATTTCGGAGTAACAGTGGGCCCCAGAGGGACAGCGCATAGACCCACTGGCATGTGTACACATCCTGGCACCTACCAACCACTGCCCCGCTGCCTTGCGGATTAATCTTGGTAGGTATAAGGCTATGGTAGTAAATCCAGAACGAAAAATCTGCGGTGGAGCCACGTATCAGGCAGACATGTTTACAGAGCTCCAACAAGACCCCAAATGCGGTATAGGAGGAAGAGGTGACCAACATGGGGACCCAAAAAGCTACTAAGGCGAAACCCAACCGACTGGGTTATCGGCAGTCCATTGCGACTCTCCCTCTCCCCAGTCATTGCAACACTTGCACCACTGGATCAGGAAAAGGGAGAGCCAAGATGTGTGGTTGCAGTCTGCACTCCAGCCTCACCACATAAATCAACTCACGTGCAGCCATCATTCAGCTCTTCATACCCATCATCATCAAATCCTTATACTCCAAAAGTCCTATGGCGACGGACGAGTGGCGATGGGGACAGACAGAGATGGCTGCCAGGAGTCTCTAGTCACAACTCTGCATATGGGGGGCACAGATAAGATGGTCGTTTATACACTGGGATCTAGGCAGCAGTGCAATCTGGTCCTGTTTGTGCGACTGAGCAGCCCTTTCGAGGAGCCACTCTGCTCACCGCACATGGGGAGAGGGCTAGAAAAGGTGCCCTAAACATCGCCTCCCTAAAGAACCAACCTGACTGGGCATCTGCACTCAGTAAGGTCATCCTTATGCGGTCGAAAACAATTATAATCACAAATCAAAACAAAAACAAACTATTCAGCCTCTTATGGTCGCTGCATGGAATGTCAAAACCCTTCTGGAAACTGGCACAAATGCACATCCTGAAAGAAGCACCGCCCATGTGGCAAAAGAGCTGGCTAGATATAAAATCAACATAGCAGCCATTAATGAGCTCCGGCTCCCAGACGAGGGTCGACTAACAGAATAGGAGTCTGGCTATACCTTCTTCTGGAAGGGTAAGCCTGCTGCGAGAGAAACCGAATTTATGCAGTTGGATTTCCCATCCGTCAACACATCCTACACAGGCTATCTGAAACAAGGTAGGTAGATACCAGGTAGCCTCACGCAGGCCCATAGGAAATCACTAATTGGCAACTCCACTCTCGAGATCGCTAAACCACGCCCCTTTTGTCACTTCATGCGTTTGTAATATTCTGGTATTATTATCTGTATAGATCCTTTCGGTATTCAAAATATACTAGCATAAAATGTTATTAATCAGATATATATTTAATAATATGTAATATACAGTGTATATTGCCATGTAAATTATACAATAAGAAAATGTTTGAAGAAATTTACAATAAAACGAGAACTCTGGTCGAATTGTAAAATATTCAATACATTTCCTCCCATTTTAATTATATTCTGGCATTCTGGCAATTCCCAGCAGTTTTCTGAAGCAAAATATATTGGTGTAGATAATTTTTTCCCATGAAATATATAATTGTTGTAGATTTTTACTATACCAGTACTGTATATTTTGACAATTGAAAATGCATAATACATTATATATAAAACAGGAAACAAAACATATGCACATTTAATGTACTTATAATATATGATCTTCGTACATTGTAGCATTCTTGATTTGACCTCCTAATCCCGGTAGATTTATTGTTGGACGTGAGTGCGGCTTTAAAGAAAGCTTTACATTGTCTACTGCTAAATGGTAATTAAAACATTCAGATTTAAAATGCATTGAACATATCGTATGCCACGCCTTCACTTGTTTGGTGTTTTTTATATCTTTTCTTTTACAGGCATCTAGCCACTTTGCCGCAATAAATCATTGTTATAAAAGAAAAGCACTCCACTTTCACTTGTAAATATCAAACTTCTACTGTTTGATGTAACCAAGTGGGCGGAGCTTAATAAGCGATGTCATCGCTAGCCAATCAGCGACGTTGGATTGAATCCAGCGGTCGCAAGCGTCACAAGAAAGATATTAATATTTATTTTATATATTTAATCTGTGGCTCCAATTAAAATAAAACAAAAAATCTCCATTCCATACATTTATTGTAGAACTTTTAATACCATCATAAGCCTTCAAAAATACGTAAATAAAAATTTCAATTTTATTTTCATTAGCGTAGAGCCTATGGGAGTGAGGCTACCTGGTATCTACCTACCTTGATCCGAAAGGCCTGTTGGGATCAACAAAGGCCTCATGATCTCTCCGAGTCCCACTGAATCACTCACGTCATGCCTTCTTCATCAGTGCATACGCCCCAACACTGGATGCAGAGAATGACATCAAGGAGGCCTTTTACGCCAACCTTGAAAGAGTACTAACCTCTATCCCCAGAGAAGATAAGGTTGTGCTCCTTGGTGACTTCAATGCCAGAGTTGGTAGACATACTGACATTTGGCAGGGAATCATAGGGAGGAATGGACTTGGCAAATGTAATCCCAACAGCCTACTCATCATCAGCAAGTGTGCTGCACACTACCTCACTATCACCAATACCTTGTTTAGGCAGGCTGACTAGTTCAAGGGTTTGTGGCAACACCCACGATCCAAACACCGGCATCTCATTGACTACATCATTGCCAGAGAAAGAGATCGTCAAGATGTCCTCATCATCCGAGCAATGCGTGGCTCAGACCACTACGACACTGATCATCGGCTCGTCAGAGCCAAGCTCTCACTTCACGTCGCCCCAAAAAGGTGAAAGCAACAAGCCTTCAGAAGAGGTTTTAATACTCAGCTTCTGGAGGATCCAGCAGTAGCACATGATTTCAGAGAGCAGCTCGAACATGGGCTGATAAACAACCCAAATCCCAGTGCCGAATGGAGTATTCTCGACACTGTCATGACAAATACCTAAAGAGAGACCCTCGGCCAGGTCGAAAGAGTACACCAGGACTGGTTTGATGAAAATGACCTGGAAATCAATGTATTCGTCGATGATAAACGTACTGCTTTTACTGACTGGCAGAACAACCCTCAGTCTAGGACCAAAGCTGATACCTTCCGCAAGAAGAAAGTGGTGGCCCAGCGCGAACTTCGGAAACTAAAGAACGACTGGTTTAAAAATAAAGCATATGAAATGCAAAAACTTGCAGATCAATACAAGATACGCAAATTTTTCAATTCCACTAAAACATTTTTGGGCCAATCACTCATGGCACAGCCCCCCTCCGCTCATCCGACGGTAACTCCCTAATTAAAGACGAAAAAGGCATCCATCAGCAATGGAAAGAGCACTACCATTCGTTACTCAACCGAAACACCGATGTGGATGTCCTGACTAACCAGCAGGTCCCTCAGCATCTAGAGCTGACCCACCTCAGCTATCCTCTTTCCCTGGATGAGGTAGCTACTGCCATCAAACAGATAAAAAATAACAAAGCCTTAGGGCCTGATGGAATCCCAGCCGAGGTGTATAAAGCAGGAGGACCTCTGCTTATTAGCCGTCTCCACTTTCTCTTGGAGTATATTTGGGAAAAGGAGGAAATCCCCCAAGCTCTTAAAGACGCCACCATCTTCATAAGAGCAAGAGAGACCAGTCATACTGTGGCAACTACCGCGGGATCTCGCTGCTGTCCGTACAGATTATCGCCCGAGTCCTCCTAAACAGATTACTACCTGAGGAGGAAAACTTCCTCCCAGAATCTAAATGTGGCTTTAGACATCACGTGGCACCACTGACATGATCTTTGCTGCCCGCCAGATACAGCGCGTGATCTGTACATGATCTTTATTGACCTAACCAAGGCCTTTGACTCGGTCAACAGGGAAGCCCTCTGGCGGACTCTCAACCGGTTTGGCTGCCCACCAAAATTCATCACCATTGTGAGACAACTCCACTACAGAATGAATGGCAGTGTCTTGCACAATGGCACCCAGTCTGAGTTCTTCCCCATCCAAACGGGGGCAAAACAAGGATGTGTACTGGTGCCAACTCTCTTTTCCATTTCCTAGGCTGCCTTCCTTACTCGTGCTAGTGCCAATTTAGCCAGTGGGGTGGACATAGAGTACCGGATGAAGGATCTTTTCAAAATAAGACGACTCCAGGCAGGTACAAAGATGTTGGCAGCTTCCATTACTTTATGATAATTATTTTTTGATACATTTTGTATGAAGGATTGTGTGCATGTAACACTAAATTTTGTTTAAGAAAAATATGTACAGTAAGTCCTCGTCTAACGTCGCCCCGATTAACGTTGTTTCAGTACAACGTCGCTACTCTTTAGATATCAATAATTCGTGTAACGTCCTGACTCCTCAATTTAACGTCGTTTTCGCGTCGTCACTAGCTACTTTTTACGGTGCATCACCATCTCTCGTCTTGCCGCGCTATGGACTCTCGGGAGGAGGAGGCAGCCACCTAGCCTCATTACTCCACCACCCTCTTCCTCCCACCCTCCTCCTCCTCCTCCCTTCCCCTCCTCACCTCCTCCCCCTCCTGCCATCCGCCTCCTGTGCTTCACTCCCCCACCACACACACTCTCCCACCACCTCCACCCATCGGTAGTACAAAAATACCAATACAAAATGATTTATATATATATATATATATATATATATATATATATATATATATATATATATATATATATATATATATATATATATATATATATATATATATATATATATATATATATATATATACACAGTGACCCCTCGTTTAACGAACGCCTCGGTTAATGAAATTTCGGTTAACGAACTGCCTTCCATAAGGATCTTCAATTCGGTTAATGAACTTAAACGAATTTCTTACAAAACAACCTCAACATGTTTTTGCTTGCACTGACTGGGCAACCAGCTTTAGTATCAGTCCGCCAATACATTAATCAGTTCTAGGGCTTAAATTCCTTACTATTTTAGTAAATATCAAGAAGTTTATACTATTCAATAATTTTAAAAGTTTAATATTCAATTTTTTAGTCATTTTAACAATTATTGAACATTATTGAAGGTAAAGTGACTAGTTTACTGCGTGGCATCCAGCCTCTTAACACAGCAAACAGGCGTTAGTCTCTCTCTGTTTTCACTGGAGGTAACATCTTGCTTGAGACTCTCTTAAACTAAACACTTTTTTTCTGTGTTTCCAAGCAAATTATTGGTCATTTTGAAATATATTTTACATATTGACAATATATAATGCAGTGCAGTGTTGATTTAAAGAAAATAATCTTGAATTACACCAAGAGAGCTAAAATTTTATGGGTGAAATGGCACCATGGGATGACTTCTCTTCCACCCCAATGCCTTCTCTTCTTCCTTCTCCTCCACCCCCCATTCTAAATCCCATCATCATCATCATCATCATCCAGGAACCTTCTACATACACACCTCAAAGTAAGTGAACTTTTCTACCATTTTTGTTGAATTTAGGAAATTTTCGGTGAGCTGGAACCAATTACCCATTGAAACAATGGTTTGGGTTAACGAACTTTTCGGTTAACGAGCGACCTTCTGGAACGGATTGAGTTCACCGTTAACCGGTCACTAGATAGATAGATAGATAGATAGATAGATAGATAGATGAATGGATGGGTGGATAGAGAGATAGATAGATAGATAGATACATACATAGATAGATAGATGAATGGATGGATGGATAGAGAGATAGATAGGTAGATAGATAGATACATAGATAGATATATATATATATATATATATATATATATATATATATATATATATATATATATATATATATATATATATATATATATATATATATATATATATATATATATATATATATATATATATATATATATATAGTCGGCCCTTCACATACTCGGGTTTAGCATTCACGGATTCACAAATACACAGATTGCCCCGCCGGAGGAATATTCTGTACATTGAAGTAATTAAAGTACATTCAAATCGCGCGCCATTCAAATTGCGCGCGACACCGAACACTGCACACCGCCTGCTCCCGCTACCTCACACACACACGCATAGCGCGTCGTCACCCCACCCCGCACTCCCTCACTCAGTCAGTCAGTCTCGCTGTAACCACGCTTGTGTTGACATCAGCATTGTAGTTGCAAAAATATTACATTTACGTGAATGTATTATATCAAGCACAGTATGAATAGAATATCACTAATATAACAGTATTTTAACCGAAAACTATTAAAAAAAGGAGTGGTATCAATTTAGGAAATTCATATAAGAAAATTTTTGTATCTCAAACGTTTGTATCTTGAGGGATACATGTACATGAAGCGTATAATTTCCCGTATTGAGGTAAAGGGCCAAGATCCAATGAATCTCCAAAATTTCTAAAAGATTAAATAAACTTTTTTTAATATTTATTTGAAAAAATTATTAACAGTTACAAGCGCAAACAAAGCACAACACTCAGTAATGATTTAAAAAGCACACCACGTCGATCTGTAAATTACAGGAACAGAGGATTAGTCACTGCTCATTTCTCCCAAAATGTGCAAATTTCTGAAATACACGCAAACTCTATGTCCCCAAATACACAGTATCAAACAAAAAATTTCACCACTTACCAATTTTTACTGGAAACCCTGGTGGAAGTTTCATTTGGACAAATTCCCGTAGCTTTGCAAAGTGCTTGAAGGGGGCTATTACTTCAAGAACATTTAACAGCATCTCTACAGTTAATGGAAATTCTTCACTCTGTAAAAAAAATTATTTTAAAATAAAGTTTTTGCAAGAAAGAATTGGTGACATCCTCTGACAGGGAACAACTTGTTATCAAACATACTATAAATTGTTTATTCTGTGATATAATTTTCTTAAAGTAATCCTTTTAAAACTCGAATTAAAAGATTATGATGAATTGGTTCATAAATACTGTGTCTATTAAAATTTTAAAGCTTACCATTGCTACAGTTGCTTTAAATGATTTAGAAGACTCTTTACATATGAGTGTCCGACCAAGTGGAGGAGGCTTCCCGGTTTCTGCTTCAATATAGGTCTCCCAGGATACTGGCTCGGTGCTTGGTGGTTCTAACGAAGCTCTACGTACTGACTGTAAAGATAATTAAGTACGATACAATTTTAGTGAAACGATGATAAATTTTGTGAGTAACTTAGACCGGTAAACGCAAAGTGTTGAGTGACTTAGTGGATAAAAAACAAATACTAAGGTCCTCTTATAGATTCTCAAGTCTCATACTATAAAGGGGTTGAGAAAGTTTGGTGTGAAATGGATCAAATTTAATTTCTCCTGTAAAATACAGGGCAAGGGGGGCTGAGCTCTAATATATATATATATATATATATATTTTTCAAATACAATATTAATTACAGTATATGGTAAATTTTTGCACATGTTTTCCCGTGATTCACACTGAGTGTGAGGAACAAATGTAGGATTCACTACACACATAAGATGGCAACTCCCTTTCCTTCAAAAATAAAGCATAATGGTTGTCTACAATCTACATGTGTCGCTTGTGATGCTCCCCAGTGGTTCAGTGGAGGTGTTGTGATACTTTCTCTTATAAATTTCCTTCTACTGTAAAAGCTCTTAACACAGGTAACAAATTCCGAAAACCAGTGGTTAGAAACGGAGTCTGATCAAAATTATGATCTACCGGTACTTAATATCTTAAGATGATTCAAATCATCACTGTAAGAATCAAGTTCATTTATATGACTCAATCAATCAATCAAAAGTTGCCATCCTCATATGTGAGGATTGGCGACCACAGTCATCCACTCTAAATGTTTTCGGGCCATTTTTGCAATCTTCTGAGAACCCAGTTTTTAATTTCATTCATCCATCCTAGTTCTGTCTTCCCCTGGCAAAACATTTACATAAATATGACAGCCTCATTGGCCAGATGACAAAAGACAAAGTGGACTCATTGAAACGTGATAGGGCAGAAATCTTTCTTCAAAGTTGGAAACCAGAGTTCAGAGGCAGCAACCAAAATTATTTTTTAATAGTGGAAGCAATACCTTAGAGAGGGAACCACTG
Source organism: Homarus americanus (assembly GCF_018991925.1). Classification (NCBI taxonomy): domain Eukaryota; kingdom Metazoa; phylum Arthropoda; class Malacostraca; order Decapoda; family Nephropidae; genus Homarus; species Homarus americanus. Next base: position 7,994,875 of record NW_024732440.1, on the reverse strand, counting down.
CATGATAGGGAATTTGTGAAAGACTGTTTGGAGCTATTTATATCTATGCCATGTCCTGACGAGAAATCGATGATTACCTGCAGACTGCATGTTGGACATGCCTGGTAGAGAGCATCATTCCTTGCCAATGCAAACTGGCTGATACATTACAAAGACAAAATAAGCAATTTTTCCTTGTAAGTTAAACTTAAAGGACCCAATGAAATCATCAAGAATTATCTAAAAAAAAAAATATCTTTTTGTGGATATATTGCATTGTGTTGTACAGTAAAAGAATTAATGTGTTATATCAATGGGTATTTTGGAAAAATATTGAAAAAATCAATAATTTTATATGTTACAGCAATATTTGAGGAATATTAACATAACAGAGAAGTGTCTGGCCATGCTGATGATGTATTGAAGTTGATGATTTCTGGAATTTTTATATTGTTTGATACTCACCTCATCAAAAGAATGTGCTCCACCTCCCTTTGTGAAGCTTTCCACAATAGCTTTATTCTTCTGTAAATCCTCCTCGCTAAGGTGTTCTCTTCGTTTGCGAGACTCAAGAGTTAATCCATTTAAATAGTAGAAATCAGCATTAAACTTGCCAACCATTTCCTATGGAAACAATATTTTTTTTGGCATAATATAATAAACATACAGTATACATTGTGCACATACCACCTTATCTACAGATGGAATACAGGTACAGGATGTACTGTACAGGTTGGGTATTCCTTATTCGAAATGCTTGGGGCCTTAATGGTCTTGGATTTTGGAAATTTTTGGATTTTGGAATACAGTCAACCCTCACTTTATGCGGTCCCACATTCCGCGTTTCCACGTTTACGCGGTGTCCTGCCGGAACCCAGGATGCTCACATTCCGCGGTGCGTGTACCCCTTTACGCGGAGAGCAGCTGGCAAGCCGCACCATTTTTGGATCCAAACCTCCCGCCATCCGCCATGTTGTGTAAGCGGCGCGAACGCGGCGTGCACAAGGTCGCCCAGTCATCAAAACATTACCAGTTCTTCACCCGCCACCCACCACAGCCGGCCCAAGTCAGTGATAGTGATAATTATGGTGAGGATATGGACTTATATGGACTTTGGGGGGTTTGACAAAGAGGCCCTGCAAGCCTCTGTGGTGGATAGTGATACAAGTGATACAAGTGATACAGGTGAGGGCCAATAATCTGCCCTCTGCCTCGGAACCAACAGCACATCCCCGTGTGCCCAGCCATCTTTTCTACTAATGTAAGTGTTAAAAAACCTAATATTATTGATATTTCTCTCAATTATTAATTGTGTGTGCATACCATCATAAAGTTAAGATAATATTTTTACTACAACATAGTTGTGTGTCGTCAAAAAGTGGAGTTTGGGGGTCGGCCCGGTCCCTATTTCAATTAATCCCATATGTTATGTTATTCACTTTACGCGTTTCTCACTTTCCGCGGTACCCTGTGGGTTACATTAACCGCGTAAAGTGAGGGTTGACTGTACCCCATACCTATACCCTGTATACAGAACCTATATAATGCAGTAGTTCACCCATCAGGGATGGGACCCAAGTCTATACACAAAATTCATTTATATTTAATTTACAGTACTGTATATGGATGCATATATTGTGCAAGTAGTTTCACAAAATATAATTGAATCAGTTTGGCTATAAAATATATAAGATGTACATTATTGAATCAGAAAGGTAAGTAATCACTACCGCATGTTTGGCATCGCCATGACGCCTGACCCTGAGGTGCTAAGCAGCCTGTGTCTTACATTATTAATTACACATACATACTTACCCAAGTAAAAATTATGATATATGCCATATTGAGTGTATTTTCTACTACAGTATACTGTATATACCGTACACTGTATATAATGAATTAGACTTTTGGATTTCAGAGCATTCAGACTTGGGAATTTTGGATAAGGGATACCCAACCTGTATAGGGAAATATCCAATTTAATTACTGTACAGTTTACAGTACAGGTACAGTATTATTCTTTCCCATAAACAATATTTCTTTTCAATATTTTGGTTGATATATAGTACTACCGTACAGTATCTCTATATTGCACAGGATATCCCACTTTTCCCATCAAGTTCTCTTTTTTTAAAATACAGCAATTTTGATTTCTTGAGTTATGCAGTCTTTCAAAATGTCTAGCGGAAATTTACACAAGCTACTTCAAAATATTGGTGAATGAGTTTGGAAGAGTGTGTTTACAGAGAAAGTTAATAGTGAATGTGACTAAAATAAAAGTAGTGATAAGACTGCATAGAAGTAGGAGACAACACAGAAAAATTAATGTTAATTAAAATGGAGATTAAATGGATAAAGTGATGTACAGTGGTATCCCGAATTCAAGAAATGCAAATTCGCATTTTTAAATTTGCCGGTACCTATATTGCTACCTTTTTTTTTTAATTTTGTGGTCAAATACCGTACTGTACTGTATTCATAATTTGCAGCCGAACACCAGCTGCCACAGTATTTACCTTATTTACATAAGAAACCATTGAAGTCGTGGAAATTTCATTTCAATGCTCTAATTTACCCTAGAAAAGGAAAATACGGTATAAACCTATACAGTAAAGCCTCCCGATATGTATTATATAAAAAAAAAAAATACTGTAAAAAAAAGAGAAGAGCGTCTTGCGCAAAGAAGCTGCCAGGCAAGGGAAGCTGCTGGGCTAATGAGTGGTAATGCTTATCACCAGTAAAGAAGAGTTGGAGCTTGGTGGTTCCTTTGTTTTCATGCATCTGAACAGGAACAGGAGATAAACTTTCTCAGGTTTCTTAAAGAGTTTTTGAGTCCCTATTCAACAAGAGCAAGAGAGCAAGTGATGGTAGTACTGGTTCAAAAGCTAAAAGAAAGTGTATAAGCTTAGCCAAGAAACTAGATGTGTTAAAATATTAAAAAGGCGAGAGGTTTGTGGATATTATATGGAGCAAGCAATGAACATAATATTATTTTCTGAAGTGGATCCATTAACAGAACGAAGAATTAAAATTAACAGGGACGTGAAAAACACATATGACCTCTACATAAAGATGTATAATGAGAAAATAAAGCAGCTGTGAAATGTTCTTTCGACAGCTTTATTATTCTAAAGCCTAAACCACCATCTTCAGGTTCAGTAACAGTTTCAGCAACAGCTATGATATCTTTATGGAAAGCTTCAGCTTCAGCCAGAGTTGAACCTGATTGACGATATCATCTGAGCAAAAACTAGCACAATATTCATTGGCTGTACTTATGTTTTACACATTACCACCATTTGTGAGTAGAATTTTTGTTTACATTATTAAGTATTATTTAAAACATATGAACAGTAATAAGTGTTGCTTTCATATTCTTATGTACTAGAGAAATGACGATGTTTTCACATATACGCACTTACATACGATGGCGTTCCCAATCTATTTTGTATTTTTCTTTACCATTAATGGTTAACTACTTCTATTGTTCATATACATTAAATAACATTACTTAATACATACATTTTATTTTTTTACATAAATTTTACTTCAGCAATAGCCAGGGTCTTATTTCTTCAGTTTCTTTTGTAAAAGTAGAACCATCGTCCTTTGTCACTGGTGTTGTAAACATGAACGAAAACAATGCCGTCTCGTCTCCTCTTGTGTGTTTTAATATTCTACGTAATATTAATGAATTGCATTGTTCATTTCACAAATATAAACCTTAATTCAATCATATACATATTTAGTAATAAACAATAATGAATCTTTTGTACATGTTCTTAATAAGATAAATGAAGCAGTTTCCTTGAGGGTGCACATACACGTTGCCGTTCCACTATCACTCTCTTTTTTTCTGTAACATCAATGGTTACTTTTACTGTACATTAAATAACATTAATTAAAACATAATTTTTTTTTACATTAATTTACTTTAGCAATAACCAGTGTCTTATTTTCTTGTTTCAGATGGATAAATGACATTATGGGCGTAAACATGACAACAACAATAGAGTCCCATCTCCTCTTGTGTGATCTTATTATCATTGATTTATATTGTATATAAGATGCACTCATAAACATTATTTAAAGAATATAGTAGTTTGCACTTTTCATTAATTGTATTGTTTTGGGGGGAAAAGAGAGTAAAAAGCCACACAAAAGGCCACACTGGGGAATGCATCTCATTATCATTGCTTTATTCTAATGGTAATTAATGATTCATGATACGATGATTCACCTTACACTGCAGTATTGGAGGACACATTATCGTCGTTATTCGAGGCTTTACTGTATAAGAAAAATAAAAAAAATGGAATGCGAGTTGTGCATGGTAGGTAGGGCAGTTGGGCAGTAAACTGATCGTCCCCTCCCTCCCCAAGCGCACCCCTACGACCTCCTTAATACAATAATACATTACACAATTCTAACATAATACATTATACAATTTTAACATAATACATTATACAATTTTAACATAATACATTATACAATTTTAACATAATTCCCATATCATTTAGGTTCATTTGGTACTGGGTTAATAAAACATTATTGTAAAGTAATAAATCTTCCAAAAAAATAAAATCCTACACTAAACCCAAAATGAGTTATAATGTGATATTAAATTGCTGGTTCCTTGTTGACATAGTGCAGTCACAGCCAGCCCAGTGCCTCCTTGTCTGGATGTTGTTGTATTGGCATAACCCACACAGAATTATGAGAAGGGAAGGAGCTGTTTATGTAATATAGAACTACTTTTTGCACAATATCTATGTGTTACTGAACTATTTATGTATTCTATATGATGTTTAATGTTTATTAAAACAGTTTTAGAATAGTTTATGGGTCTTTCTTGACTTCTGGTACCAAACGAATTATGTACAGTATCTCTATTCAAATAAATTTTGTTACAATTCGCAATTTGATAATTCATGATATCTTCTAGTATCTAAAGCATGAATTATCGCAACTTCACTGTATTAATTATCTGGAAGTGGATGTGTCAGTAAATGAAAGTGAGAGACAAATTAAAGAAGAGAGTAGCAGAGGGAGAGAAAGTATTTGGTGCACTGAGAAATGTATTGGATAGAAAAAAGAATGTCAATGGCATTACTTATGCCATTAAATTTGAGTCAAATACATATAAAATAGTTTAATATAAATTAAAAAGTAATATAAATTTGACCGTACTGAGGACAATGGTGGTTGAGGATGACACTAGCCTTTATTGTAGCCTCACTTTTCTTAATCGTACAAATAAAGGATTCACCCACCCCCATGGCAGGTCCCATTGACACTATGCTCTCGCCACCCACTAATCTATCGACCAATTCAATTTCTTTTCTAGAATCATCACATTCCTTGCCCTTTTCACTAACACTCAATGCACACTTAGGGGGCCATAGGTAAAGGCAAAATCAATGTTATTATGGTATAAAATATGTAATAAATATCAAGTGTACGGAGCAGTAAAATACATCTGCATGGTACGAGATCACAACACTGAGAGAGCGTGGCTTGAACAGTGGCAGGAGGCTGGATGCTGCTTGGATGAATACATTGGAACATGGAGGGGAAATGATACCATGGCAATAGGACCTGGGCCATCAACTATTCCCTGGTCAGTGGCACACTGCTCATGGGCGATTGTTTTCCCTGGAATACACATCTGGATCAGTTTGCTAATCAACTTTTTGCACCAATCACTCGAAAGTTTGCTGATAAATCCCAGTGCAATGAAGGAGAGGGGGACACATCTGTTCACTGGCTGCTTAAGCTATTTCTGGTTGCATAATTTTTTTTTAAATCCCTGAGGTGAAGATGCAGGAAGTAGCCTCATGCCATTGTCCAAAGGGTGCCAATTATCACTTTATCATGTCTAATATTTCCTGATGGTTCTCATTTGAGCTTCATCAGGTTAAAGAGCACCAAGAAACATGTTTTACCTCTGAGGCAGTCAAGACGTGTGTGTGAGTATTTGCAACTGGATCATGCCTTCCTTATAATTACTCCCATCGCTGTCCCCAAGTCAACTAGCTCTGAAGTTGGGGGTTACTGTCTAACTAATAGCCAAACTTCCATGTATTAAATTTAGATGTGGGTGAAAACTTGGCTACAGTATTAGAGATGACATTTTTCTTATATAAATTTTTTAAATATAAGTCTTCCCTATTCTCAACAGTTTCATCTTAATCAATATAATTTTTTGCAACCAGAGAGACCAGAAACATGACAAATATAGGGAGAAACCAGCTGCAATATATTTTAGAACTGTATCCATTGTTTCCTCCTAAAAACCATCCAGTAATATACATTTCTATATCCAAATGTCTCCCTACATGGCTGTTGATTAAAAGCAACCTGAAGGTTTTTTGTCATGCCTTCAGTCTTCTCCACCTTGGCCTATTTCTTTCAACGCTTATAAATGTTTGAAGATAAAGTATATCAGATTTGAAAAGCCTCCTTAAAACCTGAGAATTTAACAGTGGAAAAGGGGATCCTCTCTTATATGAACTCTGGGAAATGTGATCACCAGAGAAACAAGAGATTTTACTGCAAAGAGTCTTGAATAAGTTATGACAAGTTCATGAAAATTCATCAGTTTCAGAAGCAACAACAGCTATAATAAGATTGAAGCAGCAACTATATGTATGGCAAAAAAATAAACATTCTGAATAACAACAGTGGCACAAGCAGCATTGTGAGAAGCAACAATTAAGAAGCTAGCAATCCGCCTTTCAAAAACTGCAGGAACAGTCACCTGGCAAAATTCAGCATCTAGATCCCCAACTGAGAAGCAAGATCAGAGGTCCTTTGTAGACTTGCTGTTGAAAGTCTCATCTCTGCCTCCCTCCACACTTAAGGCACAGATAAATATAAACCTGGAGGATCCTCATACTTGCTGCAGTGAAACTACCAGGGAGTAAATGCTTAATGGGAGGAACTTCATTATCTGATAACTTCACATAACTCTTTATTTCTTTAGAAAATTATGAACTGGAAAGTATTCAATTCTATGAAGATGATACAGGAGCAATGCTTATGTCTATCATGAGACCTGTGATTAAAGGTTTCGTGTGGAAGTGGCAGTAATGATTCATCAAAACATACCTCATGAACTCATACCATTACATAAAAAAGTATGATTATACAATTAACAATATTGAAACATTGAAAAAAGAAGAGAGGACAAATACCCAGCCCATTATGATATTCTGAGACTAGGATAAACATTATAATCTCTAGGGTTACACTTAGTGTAAAAACAACGGAGGGACTTAGAAACCTACAATAACAAGAGAGGTGGCTCTCCTCAAAACCCAACTGCAGTACCATGGCACACCATATGTCCATTACCATACATACTTGACTCTTGAATATCCACTGTGACCTTTATCTTTGACACAGACTTGAATTTGCTGTTCTATAATTCATATAATGATGACACACATTCAAGTAAAATTTCATCAAAATATCTATATTGATGCATGAGTTGTGTTATGCTCAGCCAAACACTCAGATGACATTATCATGCCATAGTGCATCTCTTTACAATGTACAGTCAACAGTAGAAGTTCATCCTGAACCAACCTGCATGACATGAGGCAGGTGATATGGTAACACTGTACAGGGAACAGTTGATTGATATGCTTTAAAAGGCTAATTATTTAACCCTTAGGCCCCGGGTGACGTTCAAAAACGTCCGACGAGTGCACCCCAGGTGACTCTCCAGAACGTCTGCTTATTTTCTCCCCATTTTTTTTTTATTATTATTATTTTTGGAAAAGTTGATTTTTTTTTAATTTATCCACCCCGGGTTAGGGTAATGCCAGCAGCACCCTAACCCAGGGCTTAAAAAGGTTTAAGATTTATGATCGGAGACTGCCGAAGAATACTGCAAAACTTGGATAAATCGGACTTCAATATATCGGAATTCACTTTTTCATACTCTCTGAGGTGGTCTGGATCGCTCCTGTATTCACCAGAAATATTAAAAAAAATTAAATAAATCTCGAAAATCCAGCATCAGCCAGGATGATTTGTGTGCTCGTAATGCGGTTCAACGTCAGTGTGTGGGTGTCGTGCGGAGCATGTGTCTTATTGTCTCAGACTCTTAGTCTCAGTCCTGTCTTCATTATATACTGTATCAGTGTGCTGCACCTCATTACCTACAATGATTTAAGTGGGCTTTTTTTGTAGAATACATAGTATCTTTAAAAGGGATACTAGAAGGTTTAAAGAAATGAGTTAAAGTTATGTAAGTACATATTTTAAGAAATGGATAAAATTAAAAAATAAACAAATCTTATGAAAAGAACAACACTTGCTCAAAGTTGCTCACTAAATACTGTACAGTGGTCAAATCAGATTTGCTGTAGGCCTCACAAGAGCTAAACACTGCATATGTAAACAGGCTGGGGTAGCAGGGGGGCAGCCTGATCGGGGTTGCCGTATTTGTCAGATATATTCATTGATTCAGTATTATATTCTCATATACCGTAATCAGACTCTTATGGTGTATGGTTCATCCTGATTACCATAATATCTTCAATAATAGAGAAAAATACAATGCAGTATGTAAGTTGTAATTTGACTTGAAAATAAAGGATAAGCTGTACAGGTTGGACCTCGCTAATCCGGAAAGCTTGGGACCAGACCAGTTCCGGATTAGCAAAAATTCCAAACCATCAAAGCTGAGGTTAAAAAAAGCAAAATAGTGCATAAAATTTACTACAATGATATCTTCATTAACCGGAACAATTGGTGCAGAGCACTTCCGGGAATGAGGGATTTCTGGGCAATGAGGCGACTCTCTAAAGCTAAAAAAAATCCCTCAACCCCGGAATTTTCCGAGTGCCGGAAAAATAATCTCGAAAGTTCCAGAAATTGTGCATTATCTCTCAAACCCAGAAAGTAATCGCCTATCCCCGGAATTTTCCTGGTAGTGGAAAATATTTCTTAGAATTTCCGGTAAATGACCCCGATTTTCATCTCTCAAACCCAGAATAAAAATCCCCATCCCCAGAATTTTCCGGGCACTGGGAAAATTTTCCAGAAAATGTGTCCCTCAGAAAATCGTAACCAAAACTGTAATTTTCCTGACAATTCAAAATTTTTCCAGAAAATTCCAGCTTTGGGAATGATTTTCCAAGAAATTTTCAATTCCTGCTATCGGAGAGTTCCGGGTTTGAGGGATTCTGACTAACGGAGATATTAGTGTATTACTGTCTAATTTATTCTGTATATAGACATCTTTTCTAAAATAGTTAATGTCACATGCTTATGTTTTGCCGCATTACAACCACTTTCACTACTTGCTGGTCTCTTAGGAGGCATATTTATGGGTAAATTATAAGTATTTAAAGGTAAAATAGTGGCAACAGCCACTAGAACTGAGCTATGACACCGTCCCGAACCATCGAAGCTGCTGGACTATCGGGTCTTGGATAAGCGGGGTCCAACCTGTATTGGAAGGTATTCACTCAGGATGCGTTTGTGTGAGAGCTTTCAGCAAACCAGCTTACAACAGGATCACTATAACACACTATTAGTATTTGACATGAAGATACCTTTCTAACAATGTTATTTATTACCTTTGAGTGATACATGATGGCTGAATTTGGCTACTTGTACACCTAGACAACAGATTAATGAATAAACCAGGGTATATGCAGATGCATAATACTGTACACTACAATCTTACTTAAGTGCTGATAAATACACTGCAATATTATTTATGAAGTGATGATAAATAAACTACAGTACTGTATCAATTTACCAAGTGCTAAAGATGGACGTTGTGGTAAGAATAAGTGGTGAAGGAGATACATCAATCAGCTGTTTGCCCTTTGTGAACAAACGAATCATGGTGTTGAGAGTGGGGTTCTTTTTTCAGGAAAGTTGATTCTTTTATGATAATATTTTATCAACCTGGCATCAAATGAACCTAAAGATATGAGAATTTTGAAGAAATTGCATAAAGACATGTTAAAGGGATCTTGGGGGAGGGAGCCACCCACCAGTGCTACCCAACTCACCTGCTGCTTCCAGATCACTCTCATCTCCAACACACAATCTACCCCTACAATTACTTTTTCTAGTTTTTATCATTATAGTACTGTACAGTATACAGTTTTCTCTTTATTAATAAGACAAATTCTGTGGTTACTTACATAACACTTTACAGTGCGTAACAATCATCTTGGTGAAAACAGTTGTCGGCAACCAGACTAGGTCTGATTTTCAACCCAGAGAGTTCTGTTTCATATTTGTTATTGTTGATGTTAATGTGTTTTAATAACTTGTTATGCATTATAATAACAACTAATTTTCTTTAAACAGTCTAGATAAGCACTGTTATCTCAACCCCCACCCCCTAGATATATATACTGTATATATATTTTTTTTACAGGAGTTTGCCCCATTTAGGCCAATTTATCAAGGTTCTACTGTGCATTTCTTATATACCATATAAACCTTAATTATTATCAATGTGTAAACAGTGGGAAAATAATATTATTGAGATATAAATGACATTGCTTCATAATGAATGTCACCAAGCATGAAAAATACTCATTGGCATCAGCAGTATGAATAATTATACACATGTGGATCCCAGTCATGAATCATCCGGCAGCAGTCATATATTTCTCAATAACATTATTTTCCTACATTTTACACCTCGATATGAATTAACTTATACCATATACAATACAGTACAAAAAATGTATTCTTAGGCAATCTCCAATCATAAATCTTAAATAACTAGGCATTTAAAGTCTATCTGTCAACTGTTTCCCATACAGTGTTACCAGACCACCTGCCTCATATCATGCAGGTCAGTTCAGGATGAACTTCTGCTACTGGCTGTACAAAGAAAGTATCCTTTTACACGTACAAACAAGGACTTATTCTAACGAGGACCTGGATAAGTATCTTAACTAACATGGCAAATCATCAGCAGAGTCAACGTAAGTACCACTACTTTTTAGTTCCTTCGAGGATTCACTACTTAATAGAAACAGCAACATCAAAAAAACAGAAGAGTCATTCACAAATTTCAATACCTTGGTGATCATATGAATGCCAAGGTAGTTACAATAGAGAAAACTACAATCTGTTAGTTCAAGTGAAAAGCCAATGATTCAACTTGGATCTACCACAAAAGGAGACACTTAAGCCAAAGAAATCCAGAATGAGGTGAAATATACTTGATGAGTGTAATACATCCATCATTAATCCCAGTATGTATATCCATTCTTGTTTTGGGCAAGGAACATGAGAATACTAGGAATTTAAATTCCTCTGAATTCAACATAAAACACAAAGCCAACACTGTAAATTACAAAAAATATCAGCTAAACAAATGGTAGAAGCCTATCAAATTATGCTAATTTTACCAATCGCATTTTTCAAGGCAGGACATGAAGACAAAAAACCTCTTGCTCATTTCTACTAGTACAACAGAAATTTAAGAAAAGACAGCCAAAAATATGAAGGTATTATCCATAAAAAATTATTCACACCAATCAGAGTACCCTTGAGAATTATGTAAAAAAAAAAAAAAAAAAAAAAAAAAAAAAAAAAAAAAAAAAAAAAAAAAAAAAAAAGGCTGCAGCAATGTACTACATAGAGCTTAGAAAATATACTTGATATCTAACCTGATAATGCTGTTGCTGTATCACAAAACTAAAAATTTTATGAATACCCCCAGAACTAGTGGATGTGATCTTAAAATTTACCCTAACATATGTATGATATTCAAGATAGTAGGTCAGAGAGTTTCAATTACCCATGTAACCACTACCAGGGGAGAAGTAAGAAGGTGCCATTTCTAACCGAAGTTATTCTCGGGTGATATGCAAAGCCAGCAGGTCTATGGAGGCCAAAAAGTCCACTAAATCTGAAAATTACCAGTAGATAAACTTTCCAACCTTACTGGATTTACCAATTCCTCTTCCATTTTTCAGTCCAAATCAAGAAGCTATTTATGTACCAATAACATCAACTCAGGGTTATATACGTACTACCTTCTTGGCTGGTGGATCAGTGAGTTATGTTATAGGGCATTATGGCCACCAACAGTGAATGCAATAAACCCAATTTACACAGTATCTCTTTGTGCATCTTCCATGGTGACAAATTTAGTAAAGTATCTGTCATATGAAAATATACTTTACAAATGAATCTATTTTACAAAAGATTTGAGCATTCTAAATCTCAAACTAAATTTTCCAAATACGTTCTTACATGAGAGTCAATTTGTAGAAATTGAGTTGGAGGAGGAAGTTTTATGGTGATTCTGGGAGAATGAATGACATACTGAAAGCTTATTTGTAGACTTAATAACACTAAGAGTGTCTGAGAATAGTGAATTAGTGTAGAGGTAGTGTATTTGCATAAACTAATGATATAGCCAAACTGACACTAGTACTATGGTTTATTACATACTTTCCTTAGACACATGATGTTTATGATATTATCCATTTCATGTATTCATCCTTTTTACGGAAGCCTCTGGGTCTCAAACTTTTCAATTGACAGATACTTTACTGTACTAAGGCTCTGAAGGAGAAGCCAAGATACACAGGGAGTGGCCAATATGTAATGTATCTATGGACAATTCAACAATGATACCAAAAATCAGAGCCATGATCCTTGCTGCTCTCTCAGAGCCACAGTACAGTATTGACTTTTTCATTGTGAAAGTCCACAAACAGTACTGTACTGTACTTTGACTTTCTGACAATCTGAATGTGTTTTCTAACATTCTGTAAATGTTTGTGTAAAATAAACATAATAGAATTTACTGTACAGTAAACCCTTGCCATTCTTGGGTTTGCGATTCGCAATTTCGACGATTCGCGGTAAGCAGATGGTGGCCAGCTTGCGAGCCTCCCCGCAGCGTCTCCTCCCCTGTTTACGCACAGCCATTGCCTGTGACGCAGCATCCGTGTTGTACTCTCAAAACTTTAGTGTTTGTGTGAAAATAGCCCCAAAAGACTGCCTAGTGTCAATGCTAGTGATGCTAGTTGAGTGAAACGTAAAAGGCAGAAGTCAGTGATGACCCTGACAAAGAAAGTTGAATTAGTAGACAAGTTAAAGGAGGAGATGAGTGCTGCCGCGGCTGGTCGGTTGTTTGGCGTGAACGAATCAACAGTGCGGTACATAAGAAAGAATGAACAAGCAATTCGTGATTCTGTTCAAGTGGGTGCTCCTGCAAGTGCTAAAGTGGCGCAGGTTGTTCGTGACAAGAACATAGTAAAAACAGATAAAGCACTGAACATTTGGATTGAGGACCAGCACTACAAAAATGTTCCAATCAACAGCAACGTGATTCGTGAGAAAGCTAAGAGTCTTCATGCCCATTTTTACGAGTCAACGGGTGGTGAAGGGGCTTGTGTGGCTACTGAACCAACTTTTAGTGCCAGTAAAGGGTGGTTCGAGAATTTTCCGAAAAGATTCTCTCTCCACAATGCAAAGCTGACTGGGAGGGCCGCTTCAGCTGACCAGACAGTCGCAGATGCATTTCCTGCAAAGTTAAAGAAAATAATAGAAGAGAAAGGCTATAGACCAGAGTAAGTGTTTAATGCCGATGAATCTGGTCTATATTGGAAAAAGATGCCTGGTAGAACGTACATAAACTAGCAAGAGAGGAGTGCCCCTGGGTTTAAGGCAGCCAAGGACACAGTGATGCTCATCTTCTGTGGCAGTGCAGCTGGTCACATGATCAAACCTAGCTTGCTTTACCATTTAGCAAACCCTAGGGCTTTAAAGGGTAAAAACGAACTTTTTGCCAGTGTTTTGGCAGTCCAACAAAAAGGCATGGGTAACTGTGCAAGCATGTCTGGATTGGTTCCATAAATGTCCCAGAAGTGGGAAGGTACCTTGCTTCCAAGAAGATGGAATTCAAAGTGCTATTATTGGTAGATAATGCACCAGGCCACCCATAAAGTTTGCAGTTTAGCCATCTAGGTGTAGAGATGGTGTTCCTACCCCCTAACACCACTGCTCTTATTTAGCTTCTCGACCAGGGTGTAATAAAACACCTTCAAGGCATATTACACCTGACGCTCTTTTGGTCGTATCCGTGGTGCCATGGACGCAGACCCTGACCTTGATGTTAGCATGTGTTGGAAGGAGTACGGAATTGCACACTGCATTACCAACATCAGTGAAGCATTTAATGAACTCAAACCAGACAGTGCCTGCTTGTTGGCAAACCTTATGGACTGAGTGTGTGAATAACGTCCAGGGATTTCTGTCCAAAGTACAGGATGTGAATGATATTGTGAGTGTTGCACAACAATTGGGTGGTTAGGGGTTTGTGGACATGGTTGCTGTATACGTGGAAGAGCTGACTGATAGGCATGAAGAGGAACTGACAGAAGAGGATTTGGAAGAGTTGGTAAAAAGTACTGAGGAAGGTAACGCAGAAGAAATTATGGAATTGCAACAAAAGGTTGGGGCTTGAAAAATTTTTGTGAACTATTTCAACATGTGAAGGTGGTAACCGATTTCCATGTTGACCATGACCCTTCCATGGAACGGAGCCTTAAGATGGTCCGAGAAATCAACCACCAGGTATTGTTTCCCTACCAGAAAATAGGAAATGTTTAAAGACCTCAAGGCCAAGAGGAAACAACTACCAATCACGATATTTTTCAAGAAAGAACCAGTCACTTGCCCAACTGATTCGTTTCCCTCCCGCACTCAGTCAGCTGCTGCTGCTACCGTAGCCGCTCCACCCTCCTCCTCCTCCCAGCCACGTGCCACCTCCCGGCCATGCGCCTCTCCACCAACCACCACTGAATCACCCTCTTCCAACAGTAATCCTGATGATCCCCTTATGCTTCAATAACCAGATGTCTCCTTATGTAAAGTACACCACTTCATCAAGCTCCAAACATCCACATACAAATGTGGAGTGTGTTTCTCATACACAGTATAGGTATACAGTAGTGCAGTAAGGTAGTATAAGCTGCTACTCGCGGTTTTGCCAATTCGCACCATTCCTTGGAACCTAACCCTCGCGAATAGCAAGGGCTTACTGTATTTGATAACTGTACTTTCATACCCATATAGCATAAACTGAATCAAACACATGTTACTACCCAGTGTATGTCTAGTTCATTTTGAAATATTTTAGATACATAATATATTGGCATTCACCACATACTAAGGAACTGAAAACTAGTCAACCGAGGAATTGCAAAGGATGATTTGCATTTATTTGTACAATTGATAACTTTCATTAATCTGGATCTGCATGTTACATCTTATATAACCAATTACAAACTAATGAAATCAAATGTTACAAGGGAGATTCCTAAAACACAAGGTAATATTCTTATCAGCAACAAAAGGGAGATAACAGAACCATGTCACTTAGTTGTACTTAACTTATCTTGATCTTATCTTAGCCTACATTTTTAATTCTGGTAGGAATTACAAAACTTTCCAATTCATGAATGTTACTCCTATGCAAAATAAAAAAGCCTAAACAAAATTTGATGTAACTTTTCCTATACGTTATGTGAGAGATAAATAGAACAGAATTCAACCTTCTACAGCGATAAGAATAGGATATTAAAGAATTATATTTTTGTAGCTGAGTTAGTTGAGGATACCGAATAAAAGCAACACTGCACACCATTCTCACATCCAACCCAAACAGGAGTATTCAAGTAAAATATTTAAAACATTTTGTAAAATGCCATCAAATTGCACCATTATCAAGTGTAATACACAAATGAATTTTTTTTACAGGAAGCACATGTTCATGTTTTAGCTTTGTTTTTAGGGACATATTATGAATAGAGCTTCAAAAACAATAATTAGGTGTGCTGTGGACATGCAAGAGAATATCTAATTCACCAGTAGTTGTAAATCATAAATTTCATCCATGAAAACACACCGGCATGTTAGAGTCACAAATCTAACAGCAACACTTAAAATATTCACTGTTACAGTATTTAGTTAACATGACTGAAGCAGCTACCTTCTACTAACAAACTAGTTAAAATTACAGTAAAGTTGCATGAAAAAAGAGCAAAAGGAAAAAGTGAAAAATAATCTGCATCAGTATTAAGTGCATTACCTATTTCATCTGACACAGTCCTTAATGAGCTTGAACATAACTGATAAGTAGACACTCAAAGATATTAAAACTTTAAGGGCTTATTTATACCTTCTTATTTGTGTACATCCACTCATCTCAAAAGAAATAATTAACATCCTGCTACAATATTAGAAATGTAATATAATAATTAATCATACCTTCTTATCTGCTCTGAATATCCAGCCTGTCTGTGCTCTAGAAAAAGTTATTTGTTTTGTAGACATCTGTGCAGCTACTATGTCTGAGCTCATAAGGATATCCACCTCATCCTCTATTTCTGCTTCTGTTTCCTGCAAAAATTATTTTTTATTAATGCTAACTTGAATTGATTAATCAAAAAATCTTATTCTATATCAGAAACAAGACTTTACTACTTATGAATTACCAATTATAGACACAGATTCAGTTTGTACTATTACTGGCCAATAAGGAAAAATTACATATAATGGTGAATGATGATTAACCCCTTCATTACAGATGGGATGTATACTTTACATCTGTATACACTTCCTGCAGTACACTACAGCTGGGACGGATATGTCCCTAATAATTTAAAATTTGTACACATTAGTTTGAAAGTGGTCCATGATTGGATAGTACTGTATGGCAATCTATCTATTGTTTCCATCGGCTGAGTCCATATTTATCACCATGAACAATGCTCAGTTACAATCACAATGGAAAGGGTGATGTACTGCCCACTTCCAGAAATTTCTGGGAGATGAAAGTATAAAAGCTTATGATAATAGACACACTGTATATATTTATGGGGCTCAGAGAGGCATGTTCTTTCATATGACAAGAGAAAAATTATTAAAAAAGCAAATAAATTTTTTATTTTTTACTATGTACTGTACTGTATGTGGCATCTGGCAGCAGCGACATCATAGTACACGCTTGTTGCGATGTGGGAAGCATTGCTAGCACCTGTTCACCATGATGTTTCTGGACTCGGGTTGATATGCTTTTTCAAATGACCGTTTTCAGGGTCTAATTAATTTCTTTGCATGCCATAATGAAAGGGTTAACAAATGAAATGTTCAAAATTTTTAAACACAGTAATTCAGTTTTCTTTTGGAAGCAGTTTCCAGTACCAAATAATTCACAGAACACCAACCTCATGTCTAACTCCTTGGTAGACTCTTAGTTTGTTGTCAAGAACTGTCAGGGAATGTGAAGGTTTTGAACTTCCAGTAAACAGAAAGCTGATGTCCCCTCTCTCCCAGCGCATGTCATTAAAATCCACCAATGTTGTGTCTAAGCGAATAGACGCTCCCTTTTTGTGAATCTTACATATATCGGACGGAAGCATTCTGGACACAAGTGGTACTGCAATGAATCAAGAATAAGAAAAAATAAACAAGATTCAAGATTTAAAAATTTTTGGTTCAATTTTTGCATGGGTTAGCGGCAACTACGTACTGGCAGCTGTTGGGTAAATCCAAAACAGGATCTCCACCACCCCCCCCCCCCACCACTGCAAATCCAGGGCACCAGCCCAGAAAATGCATCAGAAACAAGGGGATGGGCACAGTTCTGGTGACCAAGTTGCCATCAGGCATGTTGAAGCAAAGTTTTATGGCTGGATACCCCTCCCAAAACACACCCATAGGTTGGAAACATATGGCAAGGCAAAATTGCAACTCCTTGATGTATTCAAAGATTAACTGCTTAATTGAAGTATCACATGCTTATAATTTTTTATATATTTCAAAAAATTCTAAATCAATTTAGCACTGCAGTAAAGGCACTTACATACTAATCACATTCTGCATATTATTCTTAGAATTTCCCTGAACTCACTCAAACACCCAATTCCCACTAGTGACAAGGTGCACGGTATTCAAGATAACATGTATTCTAAACACATCCACCTACCCCAACTCTGAAAATCCCATTTGAGTTCCATGTAAAAATCCCCCATCTGGGCTAAAGCTCGGACTAAGTCTGGTCTCCGAGTCTCCATGTGCTCTCTGGACTGTAGCTTTAATTTTCGTAATAACACAGAAACTGAAAAAAAAAAAGGATATTAATTTGTTGATTATCAGATACGATGATATGGATTCATATAGACACAAAGGCACGAGAACAATGACTTCTGGAGATCTTGAGAATAATATGAATGGTGAAATCATTCAGAAATTGAGATAAAATGGAAGGCGAAAAAAATAGAGCACATACAATATTAGAAAAAAGTAAACTTAGTTACTGTAGAAGTGTGAGGAGAAAAAATGGAGTGTGAGAGAATAAATGAAACACTAATGGAAATTTACCAACAGTGACCAAGTAGAAGAGAGGGAGGGAATTAAAAACTGAATGTGAAAATAGTATAATTTACATCCTCTCTTTTTGTTCTTACTTGGTGATATGGCAATGTGTCCAGTAAGGATAGCAAGTCTTACTTGATAAGGTTGGTATCCTAAGTATCCACTACAGAATGTGGGTCTTAGAGGGTGAAGTGGGAAATGTCCTTTATGAATAAAATGTCTTCTACGAGTTCAAAGAAGTTCATGGAGATCAAGAGTGATAAATCTATGAGTCCTGACTGAAAGAAGAGCATATTATTGTAAACAAACCTGAAGCAATGATCTTTTACACATCACTCAGAATTGGCAAACTATCAGAACAATGGAAATTACTATACAAATGTACAGGTAAAACTTTTTATTTTAAGAGGTATTTAATTATTCCTGTGAGTTTTACAAGATTCACCTGCTAGATTCAGGACTGCATTGCAAGGAATCATAATATGAGTCATATGGTAAAGAGTCACCTAGTCAGCAGTGCACTGTACAGCTTTATTGTGGCAGATCCACAGAAGTTCAACTATTTAAGGTGCTGAAAACATGCACAGAGAAAATTAACATGGGATTTGGATATAATTAATATCAGTGGCATTATCTGAGTAATCACCTAGATTTTTTCTTTTTTTCTTTGTTTAACAAAGGACAGTTAAAGTAAATATGGTCAGGTTTGACTAGAGTGTAGTGCAAAGTGAAAACCTACAAATGAGTGCAATAGTCCTGAATGTATTCATCATATACAGCAGTGTATAATTATGATTCACCTAATTATATGTTTTGCCATACTTTAGTGATTTGTATCTTTAGGCTCACACTAAGATGTTCCACAATATTAACCCTTAAGCCCCGGGTTAGGGTGCCGCTGGGCATACCCCCCCCACACGGGGGTAAATCGAGAAAAATCAACTTTCCCAAAAATAATTTTTGACCTTTTTTAAATGATAAAACAATAAAAAAGTAAGAAAAACTATATATTGATGCTCTAGAAACTTCCCTGGCAGTGCTGAGGGAGGAGGGAGGCGATAAAGGGACAGCTTGTTGACAGCGAGCACTCATGGTCAACTACACACTTAGCAGCTATTTTTAGCTTGCCTTTGTGTCCGAGATTGCCAAAAATGCATATATTTACTGATCATAATACTTATTTCCTAGAAATAATTAATTTAGAATTTATTTTAATTGCATTATTTTACAAAAAAACTGCTCGGCGACACACACGGCTGTCTTTGTGTTTGGTAGAGCAAGTAATGCGAAGATATAATTATTAGAATAATAATTCCACAAATAAATACAATTATAACATAATCATAGCATTATTTTCCAGTAATACTACACTACAATACATCTACACTACTTTTAGCAATATTACTTTGATACAACATGATAAAATGGACAAACAGGAAGCTTCCCTGTGGCCGAGCGTGTGGTGTGACAGGCAAATAGTCAAACTGGAACCTGATAACCCGCGCTGGGCATTTAAACAGTGGCAGGAAATGGCACGCGTTCTGGAATGTCACCCGGGGCATAAGGGTTAAGCCTGGCTAGAAATGTTTACAATGTCAGGTGATAACTTCTGCCAGAACAAAGAGAACACAATGCATAATAGAAAAATTGAGCAAACCGAGTAGAGTAAAGGACCTGGGTGTTGTGAATGACAATAGTGTCAACTGAATATCACATGAACAACAGAAACCATGAACAAGACAATTGGTTTATTCCAGTGACCATTCACTCACATAAAGAAAATTTCAGATGGCTGTAGAAGGCCCTGGTCCAAACATATTTAAAGAGCACAGTACACCAAAGCAGTATGGCATCCCCACAAGATGAAAGACATCTAAGCAACCAAGAGTTTAGAGATTGGCATCAAATTTATCAACTGAGTATAGAAACTTGAGATATGAAAACCATCTGAGAAAGTTAAATACCATCCTCCATACGATGAGCAGCAATGTATTAATTAAATTACTAATTATGAGGAAACTTACTAGTTTGTCTGTCACCAAAACTGATGGCTTCTGCTAAGGGACTCCAGCCATTGCAATTTTTGACCTTTACTGGTGCTCCATGCGCCAGAAGGAGATGTATACATTCTGTTAAAAAAACACTTTTAATTATCCTGCCCAACATAATCTGAAAGAGCAAAAATTGCCACAAAATCTTACTATACTGTTGTATTAGCCCCCCGTCTCATGGCAATAACAATTATATATATTTGGGTTAATACATTTAGTTTATACAGTATAACCCAATTGCCCTACTGTAATTTTCCATAAGCTGTGAGGTGCCATGTGCTGTTCACGTGAGGGGAAATTCCTCTATCAGTAAGCCGACCTTGAGAATGTAGGGTTAGCCCAGTCTCTCCTTCAGAGCCTCCTCTCACAGGCACCAGTCTTCACTTGAGTTTCACGAGAATCGGACGGGTGAACTAACTCAGTCAAGCTGAGCCCCCGTCCTTAACTAACACACAGCTTACAGTGTTAATTACGGTGCATCTACTAATAGACTGTGACCAATATAGTTTTACCAATAAATGGAGAAAAGATGATTTTGGGTTTGTAACTTAACCCCTTAACTTATTTATATACAGTATAAGCCAAGTTAAGGGAACTCTACCCAAAGCTTATATACTGTAGCTATGTACAGTCTCTTTCAAGATTCTTCAAACACTGCTGAAGGCAGCTGGCACCTCAAGGCCGCTAGTTTACTATAGTACGTAGTATGATATAATACGAAACAACAAAGCCCAACCAGTAAATTAAGCAACGGAGAACTAAGAAACCAATCACCAATCACTTTTACATTTATTCATAATTTTTACGACGTACTATAGTAAACAAACGGCCTTGAGTTGCCAGCTGTCTTCAGCAGTTTTCGAAGAATCTTGAACGAGACTGTACATCAACTTATATCCTGGATAATGTACTACATATAAAATTAAATAACTTTGCATATTCACCTAGTGAGGTTTGGCCACTACTAAGGTGAGATAGAACTACTGTGACCAACTCTACCATTCATTAACAATTCAAAATTTAATAGGTTCTCTGATGATACAGTTACTGTACTGTACAGTACAGGTTAACAACCCTTTATTCGAAATTCCGAAAACCGAAAAGCTCTGAAAACCGATAAAAATTTTTGGTGGGGCAATTTTTTTTTTTTTTTTAACCAGGGATTAGCCCACCCAGGCATAGATCACTGACCCACATCGGGGCCTGGGGGGTGAAAATGTAATAATAATTATAAAAATAATTATTCACAGTAAATAAAATTGTTAATAAAAAATACACCAAAATAAAATAATAATGATAACAATAATAATAATAATAATAATAATAATAAAAAAAAATAATAATAACAATAATACTCTAATAATAAAATAATAATAATAAAGAAATACAAGAATGAAAAAAGATCAAAAGTGAGAAACACGACCTAGACCTGTGAATTATTATTATTATTATTATTATTATTATAATCTTTATTCTATTTTCGGCCCCCCAGGCCCTGATGTGGGTCAGTGACTTGTGCCCGGATGGGCTAATACACACATAAAAAAAAAAAACTACAGCTAGACCCCGACTTACGACTGCCGCAGTTGTGACCATTTTTTTTTTCTCTCTCTCCAAATGACACACGCATTTTCTATGCCAAAACGTTTCCAGTTAATGTAGTCTCCATGTATAATTAGAAAATTATGGGGGCCCCATGTGCATTCAGCTGACTACATTAAAGGTAAGTGCTCAGTCACACTGTATCCATTCCTCATTATTTATTACTTTTACTGTACTGTATCCATTCCTCATTATTTATTACTTTTACTGTACTGTATTTCATTGTAGATTTTTTATTAAAAAAAAAAAAAAAAATTATATCTATGTCGGACTTACGACCATTCGGACTTACGACCTGGATTTGGGTCCCTAACCCCGTCATAAGTCGGGGTCTAGCTGTATTCTGAAAACCGAAAAATTCCGAAATCCGAAATGCCTCTGGCCCCAAGGATTTCGGATAAGGGATTGTCAACCTGTACTTGAAATGGGGACTAGGCATTACCATGAAATACTGTCATTAGTAATGCAAAGCTGATTTCAGTTGTAATCCTTAAAACATTATGAATGCTTATTAACTTCACGTATTTACTATTCATTTCTAAATAAAAAAAATTATACTGTACAGTATACTGCATTAAAAGGAACAATTACCATTTGGCCTCACTGTTTTTAATCTTATTATCAAAGTTCACTATGTTTTCAAATAAAGCAGCTACCTGTACAGAATAGTAGTTGCATTATGTACTGTACATAACTAATGCATAAATATAAAATAATAATAATTCTTAACTATTAACCAAACACTGTGCAGTACAGTATATTAGAAAGTTACATCCTTTAAAAAGTTACTTACTGTAATTGGATCACCTGTACTTCTAGAAATAGGCAACATAGTACAGTAATAGGAAAATATGCAAGGAATTGCTTGAAAATACAGTACAGTACTACTGTATAAAACTAGAAAGTCAAGATTGAAGCCATCTGGTCTGTGGGCCACCCATGAGTAGCAGGGGTGTTGTGGTATGGGTGGTAATAGGGTGTATTGTTATAAAAATTTAGGGCATATTGCTACATTCATCATGGAGCAATTTACTAGAAAAAATTGAGAAATTGCTAGTGTTGTGGATAGATTCTAATAGTTCTGATGAATGCATGCTTCTTAGCCAAGTTGTCCTTTGCAATTTAGTTCATTATCTATTTGAATGTGTAAAGCAAGAAGAGGGTGGTGATTCTTCTGAAGCATTTAATGGCAGTTCAGGTTGGTTTCAAAATTGTAAATGCATCAAGAATACTCAGAGTTCAGAAGTGTTTATATAACTGACTAATCAGCAAGCACTGATGAAGAGGTGGCCATAAAATTCATGTCAAACTAATGACAATTAACGGTAGCTATTGAAAATAAGGATACCTGACCGAGCTTGTTTTCAAAGTTGACGAAACTGGACTTTTTGGGATAAGAATGCCATCACAAACCAGCTCTCTTCAAAAAAAAATTGTGGTAAGTGTTGCTTTTTATTAACACTGGTTCTAATAATTAATATTAAGTACTGTATATTGTATAATAATCGAATAACATAATTTTCAATATATAATATTGTATTGGTGTATTTATACATATTTTATCCATTAAATTTAAAAGTAATGTACAGTCTATGGAAGCAAAACATGCATAAAACAATTCCCATTAAGTACATTATAAACTGTTTGTTTATTCCAAAGACCTTTCAGAATGCATCCTTTGTGCTAAATTTTGCATTCTTGTGCAGTATTTTATGAAGCATTGCTAATAAGAATACTGTACCCTATAGCTCCTGTAATATAAGATGACAGAATCAAGGAGGTTTACTTAGAGAAAGTCATCTTCTTAATCATAAAACATACATTATGATGCTATTTCACATTACCTTTATGCCCCAACATGACAGCCAGGTGGAGAGGTGTATTTCCTGGAAATGTTGATAATAATAAGTGAAGGTCTGAATGATGATAGACTGTAGGTATACAGTACCATTACTGGTATTTTTTTTAATTTACCATAAAAACGAAATAAAAAATAATACGTACTCTATTTTTGTCACTTTAAGTTAAAATATTGTATTGTAATATCTAAAATATTGTAGCTACAGTACAGTATACTTCTTTACAGTGAACATTATTCTACGATATGTTATCCAATTTACAACAAACTCTTGAAGTCAGTAATAAAATTGAAGTTCAATCAGTTTACATCAGCAAGAGATGAGTCAGGTTAAGTGGACCTACAAGTGGGTAGATTACAATATTTTAAGTTTTATTAAGAGACATCAGGTGGGGTTACTACAGATACAGTGCAATGGTTAATGCTGACAACAGCAACACATAACTCCCATGCTTCATGTATTTTTGTGCAACAGTCTTAACACAAGCCCAGGATGATATGCAAAAATTTTTTTTTATATCTTTCCTTTTTATGTACAGTATTCAAATTATATTCCTGGCACTAGGGGGGTGTCATGTCCATTGTTTATGTATGGTGTTACCCATTATTTTCTTGTTAGAGATGCCATTAACTTTGAAAAAGTCTGGGTGTCAAGCCCAGATTCAGTCAGGTAACCCTACAGCTCCTCTCAAACATTTCCTGTTTCCCTTATACAGGTACTGTATTAGCACATCTATGTAAATATATTGAAATATGCATTACATCCTTTGGCAACATGATCTTGGTGTCTAACATCAGTTGTAGAGATGTAAAAAAAAAAAAAAATACAATAAATAAAAATAAAATATATATATGTTGGGTGGAAAAAAACGTTTTTTTCCGGTATTTTTGTAGCCTCTCATAAATTTACATTTTGAGTTGCTTCCAATATAAGATATAATTATAGTGTTTTTAGATAATTTACACATTTATTTTCATTAATTTACAATAACTATTGTCAAAAGTAGTACTGGAAAGTACTCTACTCTGCAGAGGTATTGTACATGTACAATCATTAGCAATATTTTCCAATATATTTACTACCCCTATATACTCTTCAGTAAAGTATTTTGTTAGTTTCAAAATATACTTTTTGTGTAAAATAATCTATCATTATTATTTAAGAAAAAAATTCAAGAAAAGAATAAAGTAACCCATTTATAAAAGTACTGTACTTTAATTACACAATTTCAAGAGAGAG
Source organism: Homarus americanus (assembly GCF_018991925.1). NCBI lineage: Eukaryota > Metazoa > Arthropoda > Malacostraca > Decapoda > Nephropidae > Homarus > Homarus americanus. The sequence continues at coordinate 7,969,758 of NW_024732440.1, read as the reverse complement.
AGAGAGAGAGAGAGAATGACTGTTACAGAACTTATCAACCCTCTTCAGATTTTTTTTTGCCGAAGAAAAAAGGTTTTATTCCGCCGAAAAAAACAAAAACATTTACATCACTAGTAAGGAGTGGTAGCGGTGTTCTCATACATTACCGAAAAATTTGCAGTTCATCAAACCGAAAAGATCCTCCTATTCTAATATAAAAATCCAACTGTTGCTATATATCGAATATTGTATTCAACCAATCTCTTGGTGTGCACATTAGCATGTAGCTAATGGCAAGTGTGTTGAGGATGTAAACATGGGAAAATTAAAAGTACGAAAGCTGTAACTCCTTCACCCATTTATTTCTAGTCATGAGGTTAGAAACAAATTTTCTTCTATAAATTATTCTTTTTAATTTCTAAGAACAGCATGACCACCAGAAGGAATTGTTTGATTTCGTACATTTTTTCCACAGATGTTATTATCATAGTATTTTAAAAGAGGTGACATTTACTAGAACCTAATACTGTACAACCTAAACCTCGTCAACCAAAGAAACCTACCTAACCTTACCGAACTTCCTAGCCAGGGGGCGGATCCCCACCATATTAAACAAAGTACTGTACTTATTTTGATATCTAGTACTAATATAAGTAAATTTGTTGAAGTGTCATGGTGCAATTTTAACTTTTTTGTAGAATTAAGAGTACACTCGGACCGAGTGGGTTGATTGTAAACAAACAACTCAACATGCAGTGACATCTGATTTTTCAGAGAAGCATTTACTGTAAACAGTTAAATTCTTAATGTTTAGAGACATCATTTTAGTGTCATATGATCAGTTTTTCACTGTGTTTTACCAGGCAATTTTCCTCATCTTTCATGCCCTGCCCACTACAGGTGATTTATGATTGTAGAGAAAAAATAAATCAATAATAATTAAAATAAAAAGTTGCTGTCTCTTTTAAAATACTTCCTATGGTGATAAGAACAAATGTGGAAAAAATGAATGAAATCGAACAATTTCTTCTGGTGGTAGTGCTGTTCTCAGAAATTATCAAAATTTTCCTACAGTGGCTCCTTCTGATGTTTAAAATATCCTCAAGATGCTGGTACAGGCACACAACAGGTGTTAACTACTTTATATACTACCAACACCATCTCTTTTTGGATAGACAAATATCAATAGCCACTAATTTTTCAAATCCTTGTGATTATGACACAAATGGAAATAAGATTTAAGTCTTTTTTGTGCCAACACTGTTATGGACTAGATAAACTACTGTAAAGTTGTATGACAATTTCACTGTAAAAATATCTAAAGATCAAACTCCAACGATACATGTGAAGAGGGTGCTTAAGCATAACCTTGCCATTATTACACACATCCATCCCACATGAGAAAAAAGCTAATGAGTACGCCAGAAACACGTGAATTAACCGTCAAGTAACACTGAGTCTTGTTAGTCCACTATAAACACCATGACAACTGTGAGAGGCGAGGATGGTAGCACTCATAGCATGGTTCTCTTTTCATATATCTGTTCCTCGCTAGCTGAGTTATCACATATCTTACCATGCTTATCCTTTTTGCCAACATCACAAGTTCGTATTAGCGCAGATACTCTTCGGATATCGCCATTAAAGACACTTTCATGTAGTTCGTAAGAGTTATTGTCGTCGGCCATGTTTACATATTCACATACTGGAGTCAAAGGAGAACCTGAAATACATGTTTTAATGGTCAAATAAATAATATGATTAATTTATATAAGATAATATAGCACAATTTTGTAGTGAATTATTCTATTGTTAATTAAATTAATACATTAGATAATAAATATGGAAATTTATTAAATATACTACCAACGTCTTTTGACACTTGTAAGAGAGAACGACCCTGGCTGTTAGTGAAGGGTAACTATGGCAAACAACAATAGCTGTCTTCTATACTGTATATATAACAAAGAAGTCTGTCTGTCTGTTTGTTTATTATTTTATTTGTTTGTGTGTCCGCACGAGAATCTCAGAAATTACTTTACCGATCTGTAGTGATGATGGATGGTGTTATATGTACTGATGATGGATGGTGTTATATGTACTGATGATGGGTGGTGTTATATGTAGTGATGATGATGTTATATGTACTGATGATGGATGTTGTTATATGTAGTGATGATGGGTGGTGTTATATGTAGTGATCAGTGGCGGCTCGTGCATAGGGCTGCAGAGCTGCAGTCCCCCAGACACTCACTGCCAGGCGTATGATTCCTTTAGAGAGACAGCTGAATAATACACTACCAACAAATATATCATTTTATATGTTATTTAATTATTTTCAATACGTTGCTAAGTGAATTTTCATTAAAATCAGACCAAAATTTAAGTTACTTTCATAGTTGCTGTCAATGCTGTACGATTCATGTCTGTTATTAATTGGCGCCGCCGCCGCCTCCGCACTTGAAGCAGCTCAGTCTCGTACAACGTGTGGACGGTGTGGTTAAATCGTGCTTTCTTTAATTACCCTTTGACGATGGAAAATCGAGTGAAGTATTTGCAAAACATCAACTTTTCCCAGCTGACATTAAATGAAAAGACTGAAATCAAAGCAAGAGGAAGACCTACACCAGTTTTATCCATTAATACTGGTCCATCACCACCAACACTACTACCATGCCCTGGGAATTCGTGGACATCAACTACAACCCATACCTGAGGTAGGTCAAATTTGTGTATCCTACTGTTGTGTGAGGCTTGCAGTCCCTCCATTTTATTTTTCACGGAGGGGAGGGTATGGTGGGGTTGGGAGAAGGGTTCCTCAGATGTCAGCCTTCAGGTCACTGCTCGACAGTTCTCCAGGCCGCCAAAGATAAGGACCCGGGTTAGTCCCTCCGGGGGGTTAACGAATAATATTAAAAAAGAAAACACAGTCGACTACCGTCTAACTACCCTCGCCTCCCTCCGACCCCCCCCCCCCTTCTAACATCCTGCTCCGACCCTCCACGGCTCCACCAGTGTCCACCACAGTTTTCCCTTCATTTTTAATTTTATCCAAGTTTGCCCTGAATTTGTGGCGCCCCCAGATGTTGGCGCCCTAGGCGATTGCCTAGTTCGCCTAGTGGGTAGCGCCGGCCCTGAGTATAACCTAAATTAAATGCAACATATATATAACTCCCTAACTAAATTTCTTACATTATCTCTATTGTTCTGCTATTCAACATAATAGATTAGCAGTTATGATAGCTAACCTCACTCTCTCCTGTCGATTGATGAAGGCAGCAGTGGAGTCTTCAAGTTGTCTACCTAAGGTTAGTGTTCAGTAATCCAGGTATATGAACTACCTTACAGCACACAGCCTATCATCTACAATACCTCTATGCGTGTGTGTGTGTGTACAGAAGACGTTAACAGTGTGTCTATTCTTAAGGTAATTTCTAAAGACTACATAAGATTCAAAACATTTATTAATTAGTTTACATAAATAATATACAAGTTAGGAGGAAAGTCTCTATCTACACTTTTCAGTCTTGTAAGGCCACAAGAGCGTCACGGCAAGCTTCGATCCCTTCTTGTAGTGTTGGTCGGTGATAAGGATGATAGTGCTGGCTCTCGTAAACCCAGTTATGCAGTTCCCAAGGGTATTTTGAGTCGGGAGGGAGGATTTGTTTGGCTAGGGATCCCATGCTATAAACTTCTGATGCCTCTGAGCATTTCCCTGCCCGGACTAACTCTGGGGCCAGCCAGTACTGTTCGTGGTTATGCATTGGCCCGTCGTCACTGTACACTACTTCGTTGACTGGAGTGCACCAACCGAAGTCAATTAATGTAACACGCGGCTGTTCTTCTTTTATTTGGACGCAAACGTTGTCCTTTTTTATGTCATTATGACATTGTTTGCGTTTAAGCGTACCACGCAGAATTTTCAGTAGATTTAGATTAATTTTAACGGAGTTTTTCAGAGAAAATTGGTCACTCTCCATGTATTTTCTAACAGTCTGTCCTCCAAAGTCACTGATTACAGCTCGCTCACTGAGACAAACTGATATTAGTTTTTGAATCCCCGAATCCTGGTTGGTTTTCAAGGCCTTAACTTCGAGTACGAGGGATTCAGTGTCCTTGAATTGCTTTAGAACAAAATTAGACTTTTTTCCTGGGCGAGAGAGAAGGATGCAGGACCCGAAGGTCCCTGACCCAAGACGGCGACTTTTATTATTTTTTTTCAATTTTTTCAACTGTTGCGAACTAAGGAGTTTTACCCCATGTTCAGAGGCCCAACTCCTAAACTTTTCGACTAGATTACTTTTCATTTTTGTTTTTTTTCCTCTTCGGTAATACTACACATCAGTGCGGTGCAAACTATCCAATGTCTTGACGTCTTTTTGTAGTAAGAGGTAATGAGTTCAGAGGGCTGTTGTGTACGGTGGGAGTTATAGTGTTAATGTACAGTATAGTGAAGTATTAGTATATGTGGGTATTATAGTGTTAATGTACAGTGCTTTATAGTGAAGCTATAGTGTACGGTGAGTATTATAGTGTTAATGCACAGTGCTTTATAGTGAAGATATAGTGTACTGTGGATATTATAGTGTTAATGTACAGTGCTTTATAGTGAAGCTATAGTGTACTGTGGGTATTATAGTGTTAATGTACAGTGCTTTATCGTGAAGATATAGTGTACTGTGGATATTATAGTGTTAATGTACAGTGCTTTATAGTGAAGCTATAGTGTACTGTGGGTATTATAGTGTTAATGTACAGTGTTTTATAGTGAAGATATAGTGTACTGTGGGTATTATAGTGTTAATGTACAGTGTTTTATAGTGAAGGTATAGTGTACTGTGGGTATTATAGTGTTAATGTACAGTGCTTTATAGTGAAGATATAGTGTACTGTGGGTATTATAGTGTTAATGTACAGTGCTTTATAGTGAAGATATAGTGTACTGTGGATATTATAGTGTTAATGTACAGTGCTTTATAGTGAAGCTATAGTGTACTGTGGGTATTATAGTGTTAATGTACAGTGCTTTATAGTGAAGATATAGTGTACTGTGGGTATTATAGTGTTAATGTACAGTGCTTTATAGTGAAGATATAGTGTACTGTGGATATTATAGTGTTAATGTACAGTGCTTTATAGTGAAGATATAGTGTACTGTGGGTATTATAGTGTTAATGTACAGTGCTTTATAGTGAAGATATAGTGTACTGTGGGTATTATAGTGTTAATGTACAGTGCTTTATAGTGAAGATATAGTGTACTGTGGGTATTATAGTGTTAATGTACAGTGTTTTATAGTGAAGATATAGTGTACTGTGGGTATTATAGTGTTAATGTACAGTGCTTTATAGTGAAGATATAGTGCACTGTGGGTATTATAGTGTTAATGTACAGTGCTTTATAGTGGAGATATAGTGCACTGTGGGTATTATAGTGTTAATGTACAGTGCTTTATAGTGAAGATATAGTGTACTGTGGGTATTATAGTGTTAATGTACAGTGCTTTATAGTGGAGATATAGTGTACTGTGGGTATTATAGTGTTAATGTACAGTGCTTTATAGTGAAGATATAGTGTACTGTGGGTGTTATAGTGTTAATGTACAGTGTTTTATAGTGAAGATATAGTGTACTGTGGGTATTATAGTGTTAATGTACAGTGCTTTATAGTGAAGATATAGTGTACTGTGGGCATTATAGTGTTAATGTACAGTGCTTTATAGTGGAGATATAGTGCACTGTGGGTATTATAGTGTTAATGTACAGTGTTTTATAGTGAAGATATAGTGTACTGTGGGTATTATAGTGTTAATGTACAGTGCTTTATAGTGAAGATATAGTGTACTGTGGATATTATAGTGTTAATGTACAGTGCTTTATAGTGGAGATATAGTGTACTGTGGGTATTATAGTGTTAATGTACAGTGCTTTATAGTGGAGATATAGTGTACTGTGGGTATTATAGTGTTAATGTACAGTGCTTTATAGTGAAGATATAGTGTACTGTGGGTATTATAGTGTTAATGTACAGTGTTTTATAGTGAAGATATAGTGTACTGTGGGTATTATAGTGTTAATGTACAGTGCTTTATAGTGAAGATATAGTGTACTGTGGGTATTATAGTGTTAATGTACAGTGCTTTATAGTGAAGATATAGTGTACTGTGGGTATTATAGTGTTAATGTACAGTGCTTTATAGTGATAGTGCTATAGTGTACGGTGAGTATTATAGTGTTAATGTACAGTGCTTTATAGTGAAGATATAGTGTACTGTGGGTATTATAGTGTTAATGTACAGTGCTTTATAGTGAAGATATAGTGTACCGTGGGTATTATAGTGTGAATGTACAGTGTTTTATAGTGAAGATATAGTGCACTGTGGGTATTATAGTGTTAATGTACAGTGCTTTATAGTGAAGATATAGTGTACCGTGGGTATTATAGTGTTCATGTACAATGCTTTATAGTGAAGATATAGTGTACTGTGGGTATTATAGTGTTCATGTACAATGCTTTATAGTGAAGATATAGTGCACTGTGGGTATTATAGTGTTCATGTACAGTGCTTTATAGTGAAGATATAGTGCACTGTGGGTATTATAGTGTTCATGTACAGTGCTTTATAGTGAAGATATAGTGTACTGTGGGTATTATAGTGTTCATGTACAGTGCTTTATAGTGAAGATATAGTGTACTGTGGGTATTATAGTGTTATACGCAGTTTATAGTGAAGCTATAGTGTACCGCGGGTATTATAGTGTTCATGTACAGTATGGTAGTGAAGATATATAGTACTTGTGGCATAGTGTCATGTACAGTGTTTTATAGTGAAGATATAGTGTACCGTGGGTAATATAGTGTTAATGTACAGGCTTTATAGTAAGATATAGTGCACTGTGTATTATAGTGTTATGTACAGTGCTTTATAGTGAAGATATAGTGTACTGTGGGTATTATAGTGTTAATGTACAGTGCTTTATAGTGAAGATATAGTGTACTGTGGGTTATAAGTAATGTAAAGTTTTATAGTGAAGATATAGTGTACGTGGTATTATAGTGTTAATGTACAGTGTTTTATAGTGAAGTGATATAGTGTACTGTGGGTATTATAGTGTTAATGTACAGTGCTTTATAGTGAAGATATAGTGTACTGTGGGTATTATAGTGTTAATGTACAGTGTTTTATAGTGAAGATATAGTGTACTGTGGGTATTATAGTGTTAATGTACAGTGCTTTATGGTGAAGCTATAGTGTACTGTGGGTATTATAGTGTTAATGTACAGTGCTTTATGGTGAAGATATAGTGTACTGTGGGTATTATAGTGTTCATGTACAGTGTTTTATAGTGAAGATATAGTGTACTGTGGGTATTATAGTGTTCATGTACAGTGCTTTATAGTGAAGATATAGTGTACTGTGGGTATTATAGTGTTCATGTACAGTGTTTTATAGTGAAGATATAGTGTACTGTGGGTATTATAGTGTTCATGTACAGTGCTTTATAGTGAAGATATAGTGTACTGTGGGTATTATAGTGTTAATGTACAGTGCTTTATAGTGAAGCTATAGTGTACTGTGGGTATTATAGTGTTCATGTACAGTGCTTTATAGTGAAGATATAGTGTACTGTGGGTATTATAGTGTTCATGTACAGTGTTTTATAGTGATCTTCCTACAGGCTTCCGTGATCTTACTCCTGTCTGTCTGTCTGTATTTCGTGATCTTCCTACTGTCTGTCTGTCTGTCTGTCTGTCTGTCGGTGTGTCTGTCTGTTTGTCTATAGTTGGTATGTCTGCTTCTGAAGGTACTCTCAATATTTCGTTCTATTATATGTTGCTCGTCTTTATAATATTTACAGGTGGAAAAAAGTAATTTAATTTGCACTAAACTCTCCCCAGAGAGCAATGTTGAGATTTCTCGTTCGTCTTGTCTTAGTGTGTTAGCCGTGAGCGCTCGAGAACTTCTTGTGGCGAGTGTACAAGAATGTCAATAGACAGCACATGTATAAAAAAAATGTGTTTTGTCAATTTAGGTAAAAAAACAAAAAAAAACATACAGATACTGTAGGTGTTTATAAACAGTGTACATAGACAGTTCAATTATACAAACATTGGTGAAACAGTAAGAGGAAGAGGAATAAATTTTTGGGAGGATCCACGATTTGTTGGGGGTAAGCACAGGGCCGGTGCAAGATGATTTAGCGCCCAAGGCAAGGCTTTAGATGTGCGCCCCCTTGAAAGTTTTGATAAGCTAATGTAGGTACAGTAGCCCATTACTACATTGTTTTCATCTTGTGGCTTTATTACTTCACCCATGCAAATAACCAATTATTGTTATTACATTAAGTCAATAAATCCTTGACGTAAACTTTAGAGGTCAGGTAACCTTGCCTCATCCCGACAAAGACAGGGAAGGGGCGACTCAGCCGCCCTGGTAGTAAAGGAGGGGAGGGGATGGTGGGGTTGGGAGAAGGGTTCCTCAGATGTCAGCCTTCAGGTCACTGCTCGACAGTTCTCCAGGCCGCGAAAGATAATGACCCGGGTTAGTCCCTCCGTGGGGTTAACGAATAATATTAAAAAAGAAAACACAGTCGGCTACCGTCTAACTACCCTCGCCTCCCTCCGACCCCCCCCCCTTCTAACATCCTGCTCCGACCCTCCACGGCTCCACCACAGTGTCCACCACAGTTTTCCCTTCACTTTTAATTTTATCCAAGTTTGCCCTGAATTTGTGGCGCCCCCAGATGTTGGCGCCCTAGGCGATCGCCTAGTTCGCCTAGTGGGTAGCGCCGGCCCTGGGCAGAGGCACCTCCGGAAAGACAGAGACACAGGGAGAGACAGGCACTGGGGAGACAGAGGCCCAGAGGAGTGAAGTAGAGACACTGGGAGATAGACAGGCTCTGAGTGGAGACAAATACACTGGGGAGAGACAAAACAAATGGATAAATACATAAACACTGTGGAGAGAGAAAAAGTCACTGGGGAGACAGATAAAGACACTAGGATAGAGACAAAGAGAATTTTGGGGAGAGACAAAGACACTGGGATAATTACAGAGGCACTGGGGGAGAGATAGACACACTGGGAGGGAGACAGAGATACGGCTGAGAGAGAACCATGAAGATGAGAGGGGTACTAAGGAATATTGAACACATTAGTGACAGAAAAAAGAGACTATGACTGTGATGGAGACAATAGGAGAGACAGACATTGGAGAGAGACAGAGACACTTGGAAGAGAGATAGAGCCACTGGAGAGAGAGACAGAGATCCTGAGAGAGATACAGAGACACTGGAAAGAGAGAGACAGAGACAGTGAAAAGATACCGGTACATAACATACGTTGAACAAACAGAAAAAATAAAGATGAAAAATAATCTTCTCTGAATATTAAAGGGAAGAGTGAAAGGGGAGATAGAGAGAGTTGAAAGAAGATAGATAAGGAGAACTTAGACAAAATGAATGAGGGAGGAAGGGGGAAGGAGGTTCAACAAACAAGAGGGAAGTGAGACGTTGAAGACGAAAGCGTGTAAAGGGTGAGGGTAGGAGCGAAAATGGGGGTATGGGCATAAAGGGGGGGGGGGTTATTGGCGTGAAGATTGAGGATAAGGGCCAGAGGAGAGAGAGTAGGGGCGTCAAGAGGAAGAGTGAGGATGTGAAGAGAGGAAGATGTGTGACGAAGAAGACAAAGGTTCAAAAGTGAAGAAAGAAAGGAGGAAAGGGGAGGATGAGGAGGAGAGAACAGTGAGAAACTTTATAACAGAAGGTGGTGAAGGATTGCCGGCGGCACAGCTACTCCCTCTGAAGGCGCTGAGTCTGGCAGTCTGGGCTGTGAAGGTATACTAATCCACGTTGAGATAACCCCCAGTCTTCCTGGCGGTTGGAGGATGACAGATTCGGGAAATTATCTGTTGACTGGAATCTGTTTGTCAGTATATGATTTACAAACCACTTAGAGACTAATTTAGTTTTGAATTTGGACGAATTTACCCCGTGGCGTGTGTTCTAGTGCCATATGTATTCACTATTACGTTAGTGATATTATGAAGAGTACTATAAACAGCAGTGATAATAATACTGGACACGCCCAGGCCAGGAAGCAACTTGATATACTTAGTGCAGTTTGTTAATGGAACGCATAACTTTGTTCTCACAAGGTTGATCAGTCAAGCAGATATTGTTTAAAAGCAGAGAACACCACAAGTAATAGAACTAATTCATAAATAATCACAACCAAATACATGACACACATTGTTAATTCATTTAAGATTGGTCGTCTAGGTATTAAAACATGTGTTATGTTATGTGGTGTTTCTAACACGTCCTAAACATTTTATGACCAAAGAAAAATTAGACTGCGGATGAAATACGTTTTAACATTAGAAGTTGAATCAGATTTCTTTTAAGCCAAGATCGCTTCTTATTACACTCATAACCAAGTTGCCAGTTACAAAATACGAAAGTAAGTCTCTTAAGACACGACGTGGAGGTTGGAGACTGACCTTTAGCGGCCATTGTTCAAGAGAAGCGACCCGGCAGGCGAAGAGCTGCTAAACTTTACCACAACGTCAAGAGGCAGTCCAGTGTTGACCTGAGAGACGTTATCCCCCAACCAACATCCAAAGTACAGGGAGAAGATGTTTTTGAAGAGTCCAAGTGGTGTAAAATTAAATTAAAGGGAGGGGACTTACTTATTGTCGGGTGTATCTACAGATCCCCAAACTGTGTCCCACAAAATCAAAGGAACTTAAGAGCCTGAATAGACAATGCAGCGATGCTGAACCCTAGCCACCTCCTTATCATGGGGGACTTTAACTATGGCGACATCGACTGGAGAAACGAGTTCACCCCAAATGACTTGAATAACCCTGCTACTCTTTTTGTAGAAACTCTGAGAGATAATTTCCTGTTCCAACATGTTAGAGACCCAACACATTACAGAGGGGAGCAAACACCCAAGCCACTAGACCTCATCATAACAAACGAGGAGGGTATGGTGGCCAAATTGGAACACCTTGCCCCAGTTGGCACCAGTCACCATATAGTGTTGTCATTCAAATTTAACTGTTAGTACAAGATAAGGCCAGGCCAAGGTGCAAATATTACAAGGGAAATTACAATGGGATGAGGGAAGAGATGAGGGGTAACCACTGGCCTGACTCATTAAGGCACAAGAACGCAGACACTACGCTGAATATCATAACTAGTAAAGTGACCCATTTGACCGATAAATATATACCAAAGACCAAACCCAGTGCCGCTAGGAATACAAGGGGACCCCTACACATGACCCATGCGGCGTTCGACAAAGATAAGAAGAAAACCCAGAAATTCAAGACGTGGGTTGGGTCAAACGATGAGCATAACAGGAGGATGTATGCAAGAGCCAAAAACCAAGCAAAGGCAGGGTGTAGAAGGGCTGAATAGGAGTTCCAGAGGCTGGTTGCAAACGAGGTCAAGTCAAACCCAAAGGCGTTTTACCGCTATGCAAAGTCGAAATTAAAAACGCAAGTAAGAGTATCAGACCTGAGGCTTGAAGACGGTAGTTACGCAAATTCTGACCCGGATAAAGCTGAGGCATTAAACAGCTTCTTTTCCTCGGTGTTCACAAGAGAGGATGCGATTAACTTTCCTGTGTTTGAGGACAGACGGTTCGACACAGCACTGACTCACATTGTGTTCACAGAAGAGGGTATTAGATATAAACTGTCAAAGCTAAAGGTCCATAAGAGTCCCGGCTCTGACATGGTGCATCCCAGAGTGCTGAGAGAGTTGTGCAACGAGCATGCCGAGCCCCTGAAGATCCTGTTCTGTAAATGCCTGGATGAACAAAAGGTCCCCAGTAATTTGAAAATGGCTCATGTGAGTCCTATCTTCAAGAAGGGCGATCATCACTCCACGAACAACTATAGACCGGTGAGCCTGACCAGCATAATATGTAAAGTACTTGAGAGTATTATCAGAGATGTCGCGATGGAACATCTACTACGAAACCACCTTGTAAAGGATTGCCAACTCGGTTTTATGCCGGGGCGCTCCTGCTTAACACAATTGCTCAAGGTATTGGATATTTGGACCCATATTCTGGAACGGGGTGGTATTATCGACAATATATACCTAGATTTTGCCAAGGCTTTCGACAGTGTACCCCACGAAAGGCTGAAAATCAAACTAGAAGGGTACGGAATTCGGGGAAATGTCCAAGAGTGGATAGAAGACTTTCTACATGACCGCAAGCAGTGTGTGGTGATTAATGGCACGAAATCATCATCAGTACCTGTCACAAGCGGGGCACCATAGGGCAGTGTATTGGGCCCGCTGTTGTTTGTTTGTTTCTTAAATTACACGCCTGACGTTGTACACTCCTCCATATAAATGTTTGCCGATGACGCCAATTTATTTTGGGAAATCGAGAACCAAGCGGACTGTGAAGAGCTGCAGAAGGATCTCTGTGAGCTCCAAGAATGGACAAAGAAGTGGCTGCTGTGATTCAATGTCACGTAGTGTAAGAGGATGCACCTGGGGCGTACCAACGGTAAGGAGGCGTATCATATGTCCCAACGGGGTGAAGAAACTGCACTATTCGAAACTGAATGTGCGAAGGACCTAGGTGTGAATGTTGACAATGGGCTGAAGTTTTCGGGCCATTGCGAGAAGGTAAATTAGGCAAATAAATTATTGGGTCTTATAAGAAGGTCGTTCAGATATCTAGACGGTCCGTCTCTCGTAACGATCTTCAAGAGTGAAGTGCTTCCCCATCTGGAGTACTGTCACTCCATCTGGTCCCCGAGATATGCTAGGGACTGTCAGTAGGTTGAAAATGTTCAAAGGAGGGCCACCAGACTGGTGTCTGCACTTCGGCACCTCAACTACCCTGATGGATTGGAGCGCCTGAACTTGCCTAGCTTATACTACAGACGGGCAAGGGGCGACCTAATTGAGGTGTATAAGCATCTCAAGTGGCACTACTCAGTCGAGTGTCCTTACTTGGAGCTGGCGGACGATAGCCCCACAAGGGGTCACAGCTCAAGATTGAAGAAGCCGCAAGTCCAGAAAACTGTGAGGGCAAACTTTTTCGGAATGAGATTTGTGAACTCATGGAACAATGTGCCAGAAAGTGTTGTGACGGCACCGAGTGTGAGTTCTTTCAAGACCAGACTTGACCAACACTGGAGCAGGTTCAGGTGCATGCAGGAGCCGGTGCATGCCCAGTACCTGCCAACAGTGCGTAACAGAGAGCCAGTACATGACTAGTACTTGCCAACAGTGCGTGACAGAGACGTGCCCGATCGGCCAAGCGGCTAACGAGCCGATCAGTGGTAAAGAGGGTAAAAGTCAAAAAGAATTAGCGAGGGAGAGGGACCACGCCAGCCTTGCGTTGACACGAAAGACGGCAGACCAACCTCTCGCTGTCCTCGTGAATGAGGACTGCTAGTGGATGGCGTGTTGGTCAAAGTCCGGATTATCCTCAGTCGGTGGACGAAAGTTACTCAATGGTGATGATGATTATTTTTTTACGGGGAATAGCCCACCCAGGCACAGGTCATCGACCCAAAATGATGATGATGATGATGATGATGATGATAAAACAATACGGTATTCAGAAGAGTGATAGATGAGAGGGTGCTAGGGGACTGTGATGAATGGGAGATAGGTGAGAAGGGAGTGTTGATAATGAGAGGAGAGGTATTGGGTATTGAGAAGGAGGGAGAAACAAACGTAACTGGCTATATTTATCCAATTCCACCATGTACATAAAACCTGGAACAACGTTCCCGGAAGTAGTAGACACTGGGCTTGAAGTACTAGGGGGTGGGCTGGAAGTACTAGGAGGTGGGTTGAAAGTACTGTAGTAGAAGGTGAGCTGGAAGTAGAAGACGGTGGGCTGGAGGTAGTAGAAGGTGGGCTGGAAGTAGTAGAAAGTAGGCTGGAAGTAGTAGACGGTGGGTTGTAGGTTATAGACGTTGGGCTGGAGGTAGTAGGGGGTGAAAAGGGGGAAGGAGAGGAGGAGGAAGAGGGGGCGGGATATATCGGTGGCGGCCATTACATTAAACTTGAGATGCTGGGGGCCGACTTCCCGTCTTGGCCAAAGTAAAGGCGAACCTGGCCAGCTGCCCAGTGTTGCCAGCTACGAATAAACCTCAATTAATCCATCTTCCCTAGAATATATGCATATACTAACCTGTTTAAGCGCTGAAAATTTCACACTCCTAAAGTAACTCAAGCATACAATGAACGAGGTTTGTTTTATGAGTCGATGAAATTATCTGTCGCTGTAACGTGTTAGGTGTAACAGACAATTCTTGAAATAGTTTTTAGTGATAAAACTGTGGTTCTCTACGTGTTATATGAAAGGAGAGAGGGAGAGTGAGGGAAGAAGAGCGGTCGTGGCAACGCTGGTGGGAGAAGCAACTTAAACTTGAGGCCTTCAGTTAGGCTGCCACTTAGGGAGGCAAGGGTCGGCCGTCTAAGTGTACACCTCCCCCGGTACCTCCCCTCTCCCCGTCCCTCCTCCCTGACTCCACAAGCCCGCTCTACCACACACACACACACACACACACACCAGAAACTCCCGCTGTCAACATAGCAAACTCAGCTATCAAATGAACATGTCAGTACACAGGTACGGCAAATTATTCAGCTATCTCTAAGTTAAATGACCAATAATATGTCAATTAATCCATTTGGTTATATCAGTTGCATGTAGAACAGTGCACATTACCTCAAATATTCATCCAGTACGTGGTCTGGCCTTAAACAGTAGGTGGGCGAAACATTGGGTGGCAGTGTTCGCTAGTGTAACAGGAGGTGAGGGAGTGCCACTGGGAAAAGCCTAATACCCGGAGCTACATGATGCAGGCGTGTCTCTGGGAATTAGAGGCGATCCCAAAACGCGTCTTAATGTAATATTGGTGAGGTTGTGAGACACTGATGGAGAGAGTGTGAGGAAGGAGAAAGTGGAGTAGGAGTGTGTGAGAGAGGAGAGTATGAGGGAGAAGAATATGAGGGAGGAGGGTGTGAGGGAGGAGAGTGTGGGGAAAGTTTTTTCACAGTAGGTCAGATATCACATGAGTGTTTCAACGTATCCAAAAGCTGAAAAATTATAGCCAAAGAATATCAACAGTATGTAAGGCAGAGTGAGGGATGGAGCTGGAGTCTAACACACACACTGATGCCTCTCGTTCATCACAAAAATTACCATGTACTTTCACTTTTACTCTGATTTACGACGCTGCCGACGCACAAAATGTACCCAAAAGTTTTCCCGAAAAGAAATGTGATAAGAAATGATTCACTGACATAGTATAAGGGAAATATTTTTTTTAGATTAGTAGAGTTATATACATGTATATGTGTGTGGAATAAGATAGGAATCACATTGTCTGTTGATACTTTTTTATGTTAGAAATAGTGTCACTGTATCTGTTGTACACACAGACATGATTCAATGCCATTGAATTTTTCATTCGTATCGGTTGAAAGATGTTACTAAAAAAAGCTCCATGCATTAATTTTCAATAACTTTTCCTAGATACTTTATATAAGAAACAGAACACAGTATTTATATTACGAGATGACTTAGTTGTACGATAATCATACAGTATTTGCATGTAACAAAAATCTCTACCAAGGAAGAGACCAAGTCATTTCTATCTGTGTGAGGCTCCTTCGGTCTTCATATAACTAAGAGAGAGGTTTATGGCGAGTTATTAACAGTGGCTGATAGCGGAGAACTACCAGACTGGCAGGAGGAGCCTCTCCGTCAACCAGACTCGTGGCGTGTCAAAGGTAAAGGTTCTCCTCTGATACACATAGCGAAGATGAGTACCAAACTTCTTCTGGGCCATTCTCCCTCCTTTTTTTTTTTTTTTTTTTTTAGGTTAAGGTGGGGAGAGGATGGAAGGCATGCTGGGGCTCAAGGCACAGCCAGACCCGCCCTCCTTTCCTATCCATTTATTCTCATCTTATTCAATTCCATTCTCATCCTTATGCATCCAAACTTCATCACCATCAATTAATTTCTACCTTCATCCATTTCCTGTCTTTATGTACTGTACACTCGCTCCAAAAAGTTCCTTCACGATTTTGTGTGAGACAATATAACACAATGGACGAAGAAATTGACAACCCTACCGAGACAATAGGAGTCGAGGTGTTCATTTTGAGATGCAACGGATCCATCAGTAAATATACTTTTTGGAACAAGTGTATCCGCCACATCCTTTCATTTATCCACACCTCCATTCATCTCCTACCGCCGTGTATCCATCTATCCTCAACCTCCTTGGACCCAATTTCCACCTCCATTCATCCCTACCGCTGTGTCTCCATTTATCCTCCACCTCCATCCATCCTGACCTCCTTTCTACGCCCTCGTGGGGTAGTAATGAGTCATCGTTGGTGAGATAAACTGAGAGATGAGGAGATGATGGGTTGGTAAGGTTTGAGTAGGGCTGAAGAAGGGAACTCCCAGGCTGGGGGAGTGGTTAATTGCTGATACAGATAATATATCGTTGGTTGTTTTTCCAGGGCGCCTGACAGTGATTAGTCCTCGTGAAGGTAGCCAGGGGCTGCCAGGGTCGCTCAGGGAGGGTTGAGAATCGTCAAGATCGATCAAGAATGGCCAAGGATGGGGAGGGACGTCCAAGGACAGCTAGGGATGACCTGAAACAGATAGGGACGCTCAGAAATGGTTAGGAACAGTAATAGATGGTCAGAGATATCCAATAACAAGTCAAGAATGACTAAGAACAACCAGTTACATTTAGAGTGGACTAGGGATAGTTATGAATGATCAGTGACAGTCAGGATTGGCAGAGGCAATCAAGAACGACAAATTAAAATCAAGAACGATCAGGGACAGTTAGGAATGGCCACATACAGTCAGGAACAATAGAAAAAAACTCATAAATGACCAGGGACAGTCAAGGATTATCAGAGACGATCAAGGTCACCGTGACAGAACGAAAGAATAGTTAATGTTTAAGGTAATAGATCGGGCGGAGGGAGCGGGAGTTGAAGTAGATCGCTAGTTGTGTTAAGTTGTCCAGCCAGGAATACGTTGTAAGGGTTTTATTTTCATGGGTTGGGAGGGCGGTAGTGGGGGCGTGGGGTGGTGGTGGTGAAGGCGTGGGATGGTGGTGGTGAGGGCGTGGGATGGTGGTGGTGAGGGCGTGGGATGGTGGTGGTGAGGGCGTGGATGGTGGTGGTGAGCTGGTGGGTGTGGGGTGGGGGTGGTGAGGGCGTGCGATGGTGGTGGTGAGGGCGTGGGGTGGGGGTGGTGAGGGCGTGGGATGGTGGTGGTGAGGGCGTGGAATGGTGGTGGTGAGGGCGTGGGATGGTGGTGGTGAGGGCGTTGGATGGTGGTGGTGAGGGCGTAAGTAAGCAAATTTAACAGCAGCAGCATACTGTATAGACTGGACAGCAATATCAGGTAGACAAAACAGCAGCAGTCGTTAGTAACAAATGTATCCCAAGGCTCCAACAGCATCATAAATTTGGGTGGATGAAGAAGTAAAGTGTAGTTACAGCGTTATTACTGTAACGCAGGATAACTTCCATTATTTTCCTGGGAACTCATTTCCTGTTCTGGCGTTTCTCGTTATAAGAGCACCCTGCAGGTGAACTATGTCCAGACTTTATTTCGCCATGTAAATGGCAAAGAAGCATGAGAGCATAATGAAAATAATATCCTCCTGGCTTACCAAAAGAGTAAATAAAATAAAATAAATAAATCGGTATATATAGACTTAAGTAAAATACCTTGATTTGTTGTTTGCTGCGAGGAAGTGACAACACTGTGTCTCTCTTTCTGGATTTAACCATCTAAATTTTTAAACAGAAGAGCTTAAGCCATAGAAATGTAACTTAAACACTATATAATATTCTCAGATACTCCGTTGTTGGGGTTTCTATGTATATTATCGACGAAGTTTATGTGCAACATTAACAAGGTCATCGATGAGGTGTCTGTGTAGTGCCGACAACAAGTATTTTGTGTTTTGCGTGTAGTGTCAACAAATCTCCAGTCTGTAGAGGTGGTTTAGTCTCCACGTACAATTCAGAGATTATATCAGATTCTTCACTAAAATAAGGAGGAGGACAAAGAAATCACTACCAACCCTCACACAGCTTTTCCTCATTCCTCGCGGAACTTTTACCACCCCATGACTTTAAGCAATTTGTTCCCACAATCAAATAAATATTCCTTTAACTGACACCTGACCTGGGTTCATCATACTCACTCTGCCAGTTTTTTTAAAGATATGGCAGAAGTGTCTAAACTGTATATTCTATCCTATTGTGATTGTGATTGTAATTTTTTACCTTAATTTAATAAAATTTATTCGTTTCATAGAAATTGCTTAAACCGTTTTAGTTAATGTAGTAAAGAATATTCTGTATGATCATGACATTTGACCTTAACCTGTGATCTCCGGCTTTCAAAAGACTAATTAAAATCGCTTGACCCAGTTTCCTTCTTTAAACTATTTTGTTAACGTATACACACACACACACACACACACACACACACACAAATAGACAGCACTGCGCAGTGGTCATGTATTCTCCGGGTCTTGCCCCCTCTTTTCACTACCGCCATTAGGCGGTATATACTGTGTGTGTATATATATATATATATATATATATATATATATATATATAGAGAAGAAGAAGAGTTATATATATATATTACATATGGTTATTATATATATATATATATATATATATATTATTATATATATATATATATTAACTGTGAAGGCTACTTCCTGGTATATTGCGCAGTAGTCTGAAGCGACCTGAGACCACATCACCCACCACCCCGTGACCCACCACCCCGTGACCCACCACAACATGACCCACCACCCCGTGACCCACCACGACATGACCCACCTCCTCGTGACAAGCCATCCCGTGACCCACCACCGTTACGACCCACCACACCCCGCAGACCCACCACCCCGTGACCCACCATCCCATGACCCACCACCACATGACCCACCACCATTACGACTCCACCACCACAGACCCAACACTGGCTGATGACCTACCCACCGCATGACACACAATATATAGCCCCACCCCAGGTCACCAGTTTTTGCCTACATTTTAATATTCCTAACTTACCTGTTGAAAAATAGTACAATGCTCAGCCTTGATAATTAAAAGCCGGAGTCAAAATACTGCGGATCGGCGCCTGCATGCTGAAACACACTCACACTGTGTATATTTGGCCAGTGACTTGGGGGGGGGGGGGAATAATCTGATTTGCATATACAAATATGGAGCTCGGTAGTTACGGTGTGGTAGGCAAGATAAGACCGCTACACTACAGACTCCTTCCCCCCTAGACTCTTCATTAGAAACCCCTCACCTCTTCTAGCAATGCCCCTCACCCATATACCTCCCTTCCTCCCTCCTCAGACTTCCAATGGCACATCTTTCACCTCCCAGTATTCACCCCCTCTCTCCCATCTTGAATTCTCACCTCACCCATAGAGTATCAAACACCCCTTACCGCCTCCACATCTCCCTCCACCCTCCTTTCTTCTATTCCACATCACCTAACTTTTTCTAGTCCCCTCTCCTCCTTCATTATTCCTCCTCTTCCTCCTCTTCCACCTCTTCCTCCTCCTCTTTTTTTTCTCCTTCCTCCTTCCACTCTTGCGCGTAGAGAATTCCGCTAACTTAGGTAGCCATATTTGCCATAAGATTAATAGACCTACGTACATACATACATACATACATACATACATACATACATACATACATACATACATACATGCATACATACATACTTATCTGTTAGTATTAATTTTCATCATTTGGCAATGTGATAAAAATCATTCGTAATGGTTTATGGTAAATATACTATGTGTGTTGTATATACTGTACAGTATATGCATATGGGTCAGTTAAGAGTTGTTCCTCTGAATTACTTGAGTTGTAGTGATGAAGTTTGGTGCAGATAAGTGCAAAGACTTGTGTGTATGAAGATAAGTGTACATAATAGTGTAGACTGTGTATGAAGTTTAGTGTACATAATAGTGTAGACTGTGTATGAAGTTTAGTATACATAATAGTGTAGACCGTGTATGAAGTTCAGTGTACATAATAGTGTAGACTGTGTATGAAGTTTAGTGTACATAATAGTGTAGACTGTGTATGAAGTTTAGTGTACATAATAGTGTAGACTGTGTATGAAGTTTAGTGTACATAATAGTGTAGACTGTGTATGAAGTTTAGTATACATAATAGTGTAGACTGTGTATGAAGTTTAGTGTACATAATAGTGTAGACTGTGTATGAAGTTTAGTATACATAATAGTGTAGACTGTGTATGAAGTTTAGTGTACATAATAGTGTAGACTGTGTATGAAGTTTAGTGTACATAATAGTGTAGACTGTGTATGAAGTTTTTAGTGTACATAATAGTGTAGACTGTGTATGAAGTTTAGTGTACATAATAGTGTAGCCTGTGTATGAAGTTTAGTGTACATAATAGTGTAGACTGTGTATGAAGTTTAGTGTACATGTAATATGCACGTGTATGAAGTTTAGTGTACATAATAGTGTAGCCTGTGTATGAAGTTTAGTGTACATAATAGTGTAGACTGTGTATGAAGTTTAGTATACATAATAGTGTAGACTGTGTATGAAGTTTAGTATACATAATAGTGTAGACTGTGTATGAAGTTTAGTGTACATAATAGTGTAGACTGTGTATGAAGTTTAGTGTACATAATAGTGTAGACTGTGTATGAAGTTTAGTATACATAATAGTGTAGACTGTGTATGAAGTTTAGTGTACATAATAGTGTAGACTGTGTATGAAGTTTAGTATACATAATAGTGTAGACTGTGTATGAAGTTTAGTGTACATAATAGTGTAGACTGTGTATGAAGTTTAGTGTACATAATAGTGTAGACTGTGTATGAAGTTTAGTGTACATAATAGTGTAGACTGTGTATGAAGTTTAGTGTACATAATAGTGTAGCCTGTGTATGAAGTTTAGTGTACATAATAGTGTAGACTGTGTATGAAGTTTAGTGTACATAATAGTGTAGACTGTGTATGAAGTTTAGTATACATAATAGTGTAGACTGTGTATGAAGTTTAGTGTACATAATAGTGTAGACTGTGTATGAAGTTTAGTGTACATAATAGTGTAGACTGTGTATGAAGTTTAGTGTACGTAATAGTGTAGACCGTGTATGAAGTTTACTGGAGGATAAAAAACGAACATCTACAAACACTGTAGAAACACCAGCTGGGACATATTTACTTCCTGGCCAGACAAATACCGGCATATATTCAGGGGTACTGCGGTATCCTTAGACCGTCCAAGACCGGAAGTAACCGACCATCCAAAACCGAGAACTGAAGGGCACATTGTTGAGGGTCCTTAAATACGTATATAAAAACTGATAGATGCAATGATGAAGGTTCCCAAACAGGTGTGCAAAGAAGGTAAGCGAGAGATAAAACCCTTCACCGGACATACTGGCGGACATTAGTGGTCACCCTCTACCCTCACACAGCAACAGTGATGGATGATGATGATCCCACCACCGTTGACTGTATATAACTCATCATCACTTGTTAACTTTATACTCTATGGTCTGGTAATGATTGACTCTCACTCAAACTATCTGAGGAGGAACACTTAAGACGTGTGGCAACCTGGCGAGAGTTGGTACAATTTCTGTGGCGTGCTAAGTGACCCATTCTATCGAGTATACCAATATATTGTGAAATTCTTCCAATCCTGACACCCTAGGAAACACGGGGAAGTTTTGAAGGTTATTTTAGATAAAAGAGGGAATTTCTCAGATTGACATTCTCTCGTATGCAGGAGAGCTGCGTTGCCACGTTAGCTGACTGACTAGAATGGTAAAGGTCTTACTTTAGAGCCGAGAAAGAGAGGCAGGTGTTTTACTGTAAATGATCTTCATCCTCTCCCTGTCAAACCCGGTATTCTCTCTCTGAAATTTTACTTTTCATTTGATTCTTGCGTCTCTCTAAACGGTTTTCCTTCTCGTTGTTTCTCTTCGGCTTTCAAAGTTCTTTCTTAAATTAGAATAGAGTATTTTATGTTAGGTAAATTTGGGTTAGTAATCATACTGTTCTCATACAGTTTGTGTTATGATTACCTGAATGATCGCCCACGTATATATGATCCTTGGTAGCACATACCCAGTTTTTGTTTGTGAAGGCGGAGGCAATAACCTAGGTCCTAGGGAGTCATGGTTGAGAAGGCATTATTAGAGCATTTTGAGGCTAGTTAGGTTAATTCAATCATGATTTATACTGTAGGCCTTCAACCAGTATGAAGCAGGAGATCCAGGCTCCCATGAATCCAATAAGAGAAAAAAATCTGATAATATGAAGACAAATTCTGTATAGAATCTGGTGGCCAAACTAGGATTTTAGTCTAAAGTGTATTTTTGCGTCTATACAATGTTTTATGACTGATTTTACACAAATTGGGGGTGATGAATTTTAATCCGTCGTGTGCCACTCTGTCATCATTGGGAAAATTGAGATATTCAAGATAGCGTCCAAGATGGCCGTCATTTAAAAAAAATATTGTCTCAGCTTCTAATAGACATGCATTAGAGTCATAAATTTTGGGTCTATACCTAGGTTTGGGTGGCCAAGAATTCCAAATAAAATGTTGATTTGACTGCAGTGCGAATATTTTTTTTATGATAGTAATAATTGTGGTCATAACTGGGACTTCATTGCTTTATTTTATTGTTAATAATGGTGGGTGTTCATTATCATATGAGCTTTGAACTGCTTGCTTAGGCCCCTATCACTTCTCTGTACCTTTTATCATTCTTGTGTGGATAGTTATTTAGTCCAGTCTCCTTTGGATTTATCGAATTACAGTACGTCCAGCGATTGTTGGAAGGTTTCTCCCGTTTTATTACTTGACTTTACACGTAATCTTTATTAATGTAAGGGTAAATTTTATTATCATTAGATTAGTTATTTAGTTATCCCAAGGCATAGAGGCAGGTGTTCATGCCCTCGACGAAGATGCCAGCTGGTTCATTAATAGGAGGCGTAAATTAATTTTAATTCTTTGCTTGAACTTTTCATGTATTAAGAGCGTCGCTGGTTATATTGAAGTCGTAAACACGATTAAAACAGAGTAGCGCATACGTTGATGAGCGGAAAATATTCAATAATGAGCAAGGCGAGGATATAACGATGTGGCAATAATGAGGCAGATATAATTAGTTAGATAATGAAAATTGGCGGGGTATTTATGTAATGAGCTAAGTTAATTAAATGAATAACTTTGTGGAGAAAAGATTTGATGTCGGCACTGATTAAAATAATGGCTACGTATGAAAAATAATTATTCACGTGATAGAGATTCCGTGTATTTAAGATTTTTAGAACGAGTTTGATAATGGAAGCGATAAAGAGCATCCACACCGGTAAGATTATTACCACCACAGGTGGCCATGATGCTGACGCCCGTGTTAATGACAACATTTATAACCACGAACCTGATTTTCGAAAGATTCGTGACGTTAAATGGATTTGCTAACAGGCGATTCGAGACCGTATCTAACTGGTTCACTGAAGCCATACGGCAGTTGCATGGCTGCCTTAATTGTGTTGAAATATGAATCTGTACCTTATCTAGAAGCAGCCTCTTGTAGTTTGAGAATCCGGGTTGAGAATGATATTAGCAGCGAGCGTCGTGACAAGGGTAAACACACTCAACCAGTGCAACCAACTTATTATCTCGGAATGCTTGAATACAAATAGAGAAGTGAAATCTAGACTAACAATTCCTTTGCTTATGTTTATTTTTGGTGCCAGCATCTCAGTCATTTATTTATTGGGAGTTCCCTGGCTGATCTTGTCACCATCTACAAGTTTCATGGTACTCAGAGGAAACGTCACCTCCCTCTGGTGGGTTAACTAGTTGTTCCTTATTATAAATGACGTGGCCCTGTATTGAGTAGTCTGTTTTCATATCATTATACATTATTTCTGATATTAAACTTTCCTCACTTTTTTGTGTTTACATATTTAATTATATTTTACTATGCACGAACTAATGCTTTTAATATTCTCCTTCACAACCCTTTCTCAATCTTCGTTACCTCATGAGCCTCTCGATCTTTATTAAATCCCCGGGAGTTTAGTCATAACTTGTGATTACTCTCAGTTCACCAGGTCAAGTTGATACCAGGGAATTTTAGAAAACGCCTCAAAGGGATCGAATATTTTAGATATCACGGGTAGGTCAAGTAAACTTTAGGCACCCCAAGTGGATAAAGTTAATCTTTGGTACCCCTAGAGGGATCAACTGAAGTTTAGGCACCCAGAGGATCAACAGAATATTAGACACTCTGGGATGATCAACTGAATTTAAGGCACTCCAAGGTGAGCAACTGATGTTTAGGTACCCTTGGGAGACTCGGCTGAATTGAATTTTGAGCGCCCTTAGGATCAGCAGAACTTTAGGCACCCTGATAAGTAATTGAAGTTAAGTCACCTTTGGTGTAATCAATTGAACTTTAGGCACCCCAGTGACATGAGCTGAACTTTAGGCACCCCGGATGCCAAAATTTCAGTTGGTCCCTAAAATTCATTTCCTTCCTCCGGGGTAAGTAACGTTCAGTTGATCCCCCTCGTGGTGCCTAGTTCTCCATTTTCCTGGAGTGCCCGAAGCGTTCTTGATATCACTGAGGTGCTTTAGTGTTAGGTTAGGTTGGGTTGGGTCGGGTTATGTCAGATCAGGTTAAGTCAGGTTGGTTGGGTTGTACTTGGGTTAGATTAGGTTAAATTAATTTAAGTTAGGTTGGTTTGGTTACGTTAGGTTTGACTGGGTAAGTTTTGCAGGGATTGTCCGTCTCTTCAATATTTTGTCTTAAAACTAGAAGATTGGGATTTAAATACCGGTAGGGATGCACTAATAGTGAATTTTATTATTCGCGCGGATACCGGATTTGCCGGATAGCCGGTGTTCGTTTACTACATGTGAATTGTTTCAAAACTCGGTAGTTAGCATAAGATTATGACTGACTGCCCAGTTATTATTACGCCTGGTGTGTGGGAGGAAGGGGAGAACTGAATTGTTGCTATAATATTATGACTGCGCTTCAGCAACGAAGGTCTTTAAGCGTATAACAAGGTTAATAATAACACTCGTTCAACAACATTAAAAAAAATATGAGAGATAGAACTCTGTGTTTAGAACTGAGATGCGAGGCGCAAGAATAGTTTGAAGAAAAGGTATAGGAGGGAGAAAGGCAACGGATGATAAGGAAAGTTCTCTCTTTTTCAGGAGTGTTAGGAATTGAAGACCGCCATAATGTCGAAAATGTGAAAAGACATCTTAATTAATGAGGCATTGAGAAATAAAAGAGGTGGTGCAAAGGGGAAATAGATATGATGAATTTTGGAAAGAGAGACAAGTAGGCCGAGGCTACAAGGAAGAGTGTAAGGAAAATAGACTGTTGAGAGGGGAAATAAAAAAGAGCGATAATGAATAAACAAGTGAAGTCTTTATATAAATATAAATGTTGATAACAAAGAAAATTGATAGAGAATAAAGCGCAGTCTAAAAATGCAGCTTTGCTTAAGCAGGAAGGATATGAAATAGCAGAGAAAACGAGGATTCCAAACTTGCAGGATAGACTGAGGTTATGTAAAATGCATAGGGGCAGAGAAGCTTTAAATTGTTGTGGAGGTCTGAGATTTGATTCGAGTCATAAATGTTTTAACAAGCATCATATCGTGATATCCAATAGAATACGACATTCGTTCTAACTTCTAATGTTTCAACTGAAATTGGGACAATAGACACTGGAAAAGAGTTTTGTTATAATTTTTAAAATGTACAGTATATCCTATATTACCATGATGCAGTGATAAAGAAATCCCTGGTGTTGTTGTTTTACTAAACTGTGCTCTAGGTTCTCCATGTATGTACTCAATTAAAACTTTAAATGTTTGAAAATTATATATAATCAATATAATAACTATAAACTGTTCGCTTGAACCTAGCAACTGAGGCCTAGGGCAAGTTTGGATGAAGGCAGCTGATTGGCTGGCAGACGAACTTGGGAAAATTCACTACAATTCTTTAGTATTTAATTTAACGTATTTATATTATGATATTTTATGAGAAAATAACTATTATCTGTTGATCTCCTATAATTTTTGCACCTGGGAAAGCAAAAAATAGTATGTACGCTCTACAGTATATGCTCAGAGCATTATATGACAACACTGCGGGATAATACGTTGTAATTCTTACAACTCTCCCGGGCCGCTCTCATGTAAATAAAATGAAGGGGTTTAATAACTCGACAAAGTAATCCATAATAATGTACGATCATTCCGGTTGGAAAACAACAATTTTGGGGTACCGGTACGATAACTCTCTTCGGGAAGTTGGCACACTCAGCCGCACAGCTCACAGCCCAGCAGTCAGCGACTCCGCGGTAGTTGGCACTGTTCTCACATGGCATTGAAGTGGATGCATGCTTCGGACTCAGAAAAACCAAGGAACAAAAAATCCCAGAGTAAGGGCAGGTAATGGCTTGAATCTTTTCTTGTGTTACGCTTTACAATATAGGTGAATTATTGCTTGAAGTTTACTTACGTTAATGACAAATGTTGTAGCCTAATCAAACTAACTAGCCATATATAGTAACAAAACTAGAAAATAGCGTGACCCATGTTACATATTTCCACTTACAGTCTTTCAAAATCTAATATGATTTATTTTTATTTTGATAATAGTGTCTAAATATTTTTGTTTAGTGTACATTTCACAGCATGGTTAAGGTGTAAAAAATGATATAATGCAGGAACTACAGTAGTCCTACGATTCTGCGCAACTTGCTTATTTATTGAATTACCCAAACCGACAGTAGAACAAAGGCTGTTTGTGATATAAGTTTAACCCTGTATATCCTCTTAGTAAGTGTACATGATGCCACCTGCAAAAATGCTAGGAATTTGAAAAAAAAAAAGAACTGAGGGACTACTTTGTTAGGCGGACTCGTGGGTGCGTTTTCATTTTACGATGAAAATTTAAAGGTATGCGTTCTGTTTTTGTTAGGTTAGGTCAGGATAAGTTAGGTTAGGTTAGGTTAGGTTAGGTTAGGTTTTTATTAAGTTTCCTAAATATGATTATTTTATTTATTTAACCCCACACTTTCCCTCTGCCAGATTGTTGGAATTTACAAATGCGCTCAGTGGTCTATTTTGTATTCTCTCATATCCAGGAAGAATATTATTTTTATCTTTAATAATAAAGTGGCGTCCCTAAACTAGTATTTACCTTTATTACATATGGATCATTACTTTAGGGCACGAAAATATTAAAACAAAAATAAGACAACATAATATGGCAATGATTTTCATCATAAGGTGGTCTAATAATGGTAGTAGCAGCTGTAATAATAATAATAATAATAATAATAATAATAATAATTCAGTAATAATCGAACCTGTCAGTATTTACACATAAATTGCTGAAATTTTTTTCTTATTGATCATCTAATTATTGTTTTAACAAAGTTGGAAACTCCTACAGTTTGTTAATTTCCCTTATATTAGAAATGTTATCATTATTCATGACATGTTCTAGCTATGGTTCATTAAGCCGAATGAAATACTCTATTGCATTCTGCATATCGTTAAATCACGCCTCCTATCATATAATAATACTTATTATAATATATTTTGTTCGATATTTCGTTGTTAGTTTCAAAATAATATAAAATAATTTACAATTGTCCGTCGGCTAACGATTGCGGTCGCTAAGCAGTGTGTACAGTACAGTACATCTTCCCGGATCACGGAAGGTTCATAAAAAAAAAAGATAATAAATCGCCCAATATTTTGGGATTCCACGTATTTCTTTTTGTTGCAAGTTCACTTATATCAGTTTCATATTTCTTGAGTCGCTTTTCATTTTTTATCTTTATTTCACGGAATTAGTACAAAAATGCAAAGTGGGGTTTTGGTCGGGGAATGTTTGCGCTCCCCGCACTTATCTCCACATTTTCCAATACTGTACTATACTTGTACTATTCCGGGTGTCCCGCACCCGCGGGGGCGACAAAAACCTTTAATTATAGCTCAGAGGTCAGGGTGGAGTGGGCCCCGCTTTTGTCTTTAGTCTCAAAACTTGTTTATTATGTTCGTGTTTTCTTCAAGATATTGGTGTTACCAGAGCGTTTCACGTGCTATTTTTTGCTTCCCAAGATCCCCACGTGCGAAAATGATCAGAGATTAACACAGGATATATATTTTCCCTTAAAATATCAGAATATAAATGCGATAGTTTAAATATTAAAGAACTGTAGTGACTTTCCCCGCGTCCGTTTGCCATTCAATCACCTGCCTCGATTCCCGGGCCGGCGGAAGTTGTTTGGACACTCTTCCTAGTCCCCTTCGTCCCTATTCACCTAGCAGCAAAGTAGGTACCTGCTGTAAGTCGAAAGTTGCGAAATCGTATTCAGGGACATGTTGTTGGAACTTCCAATAACTTGCTTAGACATAAACCATTGACTCTTCAGGCTTCTACGCCCTTGACTCTTCAGGCTTCTACGCCCTTAACTCATGAGACATAAGGCAAGCATGAACTTAGCATGCTTCCCTGTTGGGCGCTGTAAACGCTTCTGCGCTTCACCTTACACAAGGATGTAGGAGGGGGGGGGGTGCCCAATAAATAATAATAAAAAAAAATCACCTGGCTTGCAAGGCTCAAGTGAACAGACTATAGTACTAGTCCACAAATGTAAGTGTTCCAGAAAAAGTGTTTACTAAGTTTTTCTTCCAGATGACAATTTTGTCAACATGGTGAACTTCAGACATGCCAATAGGCAGTGAGTGATAAGACCACCAGTTCTGAAAATTCTCATCAAGGTACTCAGGTGATACGGATGTATAAAATATTTCGTAAACGAGGAAAGAAAATAGTATTCCTTTCCTCTCCATCATTCGAGCCCCTTAGCAGTTAATACCTTCCTCATATAGCTTTTCTCTTCGTCTTTACAGTTTGTTACTCATAATCGGGCTTCATAATTATTGAGCTGCGGATAAGTCTTCAAATAGATTAGATAAAATACAATCTTGTGTCTTGTGTGTGTAAGTTTGATATACGTGCACCACCTGAATGGGAACTCCTTATCATCAGTGTGAGTAGGAGGTCATACATTAGTGTAGTTGGCACCACTTAACACCACTTGTCTTGTTCTCAGTTATTTCACTGGAGGACGACGCGCATGATCAAATAAATAAGAATTTTGGAAAATTACCGAGTTTGGAAGGACATTTCATAGGCAGCAAAGAATACTTTATTAAACTTCCTTGGAGGTAAATCTGGACAGGGCTCTCATGTACATTCTTCTTCACTAATTGTTTTAATATTGTTTTAATTTGATTCCACTGTGTGTTTACTATTACCAGTTTCTTTCTGTCGGATGCAAACAAACACAGGACTGCCACACTGCACAAAACCTGACGAGCCGCTGTAAACGCACTAAGGAGGAGATTGTATAATACAGTACTTCTACATTAGTAACGGTAGATCCATCTTTACATCTGAGTCTTCGAATTTAGACCTATAAACCCCCTTCATGTTGAATCGGTATATATTGCAATGGTGGGCTGTCGAGATGGGTAACACGACAATTGGGCTATGTTTGGTGTGAAAACTTAAGTTATATGCGCATGACTTGATATTTAGAGCGCGTATTGTGGAACAAGTGAGTAAATGAACTTAGTTAACAAAACTTAATAATCAATTCATAAGGAATGAATTGATTTGAACTAAATTGTGACTTTCCAATTCAGTGCTTCGATTTGCGATTAACTGTTGTTGGTTTAATGGAAAGTACAAGAGTTATTCAACACTGCACCGAAGCAAAAATACAATGTTGTTTGTTAATGAGTGAGTGACATTATTTCTAACAGCTGAAAACTTTAATTTAGTTATGCTAGATTGACTTTAGTTGTTAGTCGGTCATCATAAGTAGATTTGGTATGTTAGTGAAGCTTATCACAGATAATGGTTTTTCCTCCATCAGTGAGTGACATTTTCCCATCAGTTGAGAGTTAATAGCGTCCACAGGTCTGTCATGGCCGCCATCAAGGAACACTTTTTCTCAAAATCCTTCGGTAATTGCTTGTTATGCTCTCCGAAATCTGTGGAGTATTAAGTCACCTCTTTGTCTGCCCGTCCATCCACATTTCGTGCCCGGTTGAAAACTTATATACTGTAACTAGCGTTTGAATTCAGCTGAAACCTTACAGGAATATGAATCTTAATCGGGAAATGTGTCGAGTATTAGATTCGTGGAATGTGTAAATGTTCACCGTGACGGACAAGCCTCCGCCAAAGTGTTCATGTCGGGAAGCATCAGTTGGAAAGATTATTTATTTAATTATTTTTTCGTCTACTGTTAACACTTAAATGTTTTTCGTGTTATAGCGCTTGGTATTACAGTATATACATATGTTTATTAGAAAATCTCACATTTACTGTATTTGTATTATTTAAAGTTTTGCGTTAATACCCTTATATACCCGTATTGGTAGTGGATTATTGTAAAGTATCATAAGTTATTGTATAAGACTGATATAGAGAATATGTTTTTCATTGACACGAACTATACATATTTTCGAATATATCTACTAATTTTACCGGCGAATTGGGAGCAAGACATTGATGAGCAACGAAATTCATTAAAAGGAAGAATCTAAAGATAGTAAAGTTAACAATGACTATAAAATAAAACTAAAACTGCTAAGAAAAGAATTTTATCACAAGTGCTCGTGATTCACCTCTGAGTCCGCCATATTTTTCTGTCACGGAAGATACCTACAAATTTTGGAGTGTATTTGGTTCTTTGTGTGTGTGTGTGTGTGTGTGTGTGTGTGTGTGGTGAATGCGATGATTCGAGCATGTGCAGTATGTATGATACAACCGAACAAGATCTCAGATAAGCTCAGAAATGAAACTTGAGTGGCACTTGGGTTGGCTTTAGGCAGAGGGCTAATTGATTGCGTTTTTGAAAGAAGTCAGGACACAGTCAAGTTCTGGACGACGTACTGTGAATTTTAGACAACGTATTTAAGACTGTGACACCTGGCGCTTACACTGGAAGTTAATTGAGGACGAAAAGAACTCCAATTGAGTAAATTCGCTTTATACTGCATATATTATGTGAAGACGAAATTGTTTTTGTATTGGTTAAAGTCGATCATTAGTGAAATTAAAAATCAAGAGCAAAAGTCATGTTCCGTACGATGCCTTTTCTACGAACGCAGGATCTGAGCAGTGGAGTTTTAAATGGTACTGCATGAGGCCAAGATGACGAGGTTAGCTTAAGGCCCGGGGGGTCACGGGAAAGGTTGAATAGTGTCTTAGGTGCCATGCCGAACGCCTTTGTGGTTTAGAGTACCTCGTCTATTGAGGTTTTTCCCCTTGGTTGATTCCCTGTTGTTTTCTTACCATCGATTATAATTATGTAGTGTGTCTGTCTGTCTGTCTCTCTGTCTGTCACTCACTCACTTATTTACTTCCTCTCTCTTTCTCGTGTGAGTATTCATTTGTAAATAGCTTTATTAATATGATAGACAGCTTTATCTCTTTAAATGCATTAAGTGTATGAAAGTTTGTACGTATCTACTGTTTGCATAATTGTACGTGTGTGGTATGTATAAATGTATGTATGTATGTATGTATGTATGTATGTATGTATGTATGTATGTATGTATGTATGTGTGTATGTGCTGATAACCACAAGGAAACAAGAAAACACGAAGTTCCCAAGCGCTTTCGTGTAATTCACATCTTCACGGGTGAGTACAGACTAAGGAGTAATACTTGACAAGGCTAATATAGACAGTATGTATGTATGTATGTATGTATGTATGTATTTGATTCTGCAGTAACGTCATCATTATTGTACGGTTCTTAGTCGTTGCTGACCAATAATTTGAAATGATTGGAGAGACAATATAAATTGATGAAGTGCTTGTTAGGCGTGAGGAAAAACACGAGTGTGAATCTGTGCATGATAGAGTCAGGTATTCCCCCAGTGCAAGACATTATAGCAAAGAGGAGATGCAAGTTTTTGAAATAAAAACATGAGAAAATGAACATGGAACAACCTCTTCATTTTGTATATGATTTATGTAGGATAGCAAATACACCAGGATTTAGATTCATGGCGAGAGCAATTACCTTAGACTGTGACACAAACCCACTAGACAGAGTGGCGAATCTGGAGAGGTCAGCTGGCGCTACAAAATTTGCTACATACATATCCGATCTGAACCCTTAAATGACAGTGCATGAGGTATACTTAGGTAAGAAATTTATCCCGGATTTTAAGCGCGAGTCGTTCACCAGGCTGAGACTAATGTAACACAACCTTAAAGTAGAGACAGGCAGGTGGAGTCACACACCAGCAGAGTTGAGATTATGTCAGTGGGACGACAGTCGTGTGTACAAAGTGAACGATAAGTGCTGATCGATTGTCCGCTCGCTGCTCATTGTCGTGAAATGTATCCTATGCTGACTTTCTCCAGTATCAGTGAACTGTTAAATGAAAATGTATATGTGCCTGAATTATGTAATTATGTACATGAGGTACTAGAAATCTATAGTTAAGTTTGAAATTGCTCCTTACATGTTTTGATTTAAAATATTTTGTTGGACAAATGTATTTTGAATTCTTTGTATATATTTAACATGTATTTTTACTTTTGTCAATAAACTACTACTACTACTATGTATGTATGTATGTACTGAGTGAATGTATGTTTATGTCAGTATTTCTGTATGTACAATATGTTTGCATTTGTGTATGTTAGTGAATTATTCCGTGAAGGGTGATTAGCAGAGCTCCCGGAACACTGCACATCAATAGAGAGGTGAAGTTATTGATGCTGCTCTCTTATCATAAGATTTTGTTAGAGGATCAAGTCATTGCTCATACCTTAAACTTCCCCCAACTCGCTAGATTACGCTTGTGAGAGACTTATCACCATCTGTGTGTGTGTATGTGTGTGTGTGTTCCGGTACTCGTTTCTTACACACCTCTTGACATATCATTAAAAGTTGTGCTCTGGGATTGATCTATGCCTCCTCGTGGGCCAGTTTCATTCTGCTTTTAAACCTTTCCTTCCGCTGCAGATTTATAGCCAGTGGACTTATCCCTAAGTCACTTTAACCCAAATTTTTACCACATTTTAGCAGATAACTCAAGAGGCTGTGAGGGAAAATCTGAAGTTACACTCTCCAAGATCTTTTCCAATATTTCCTTCAATGTTTTTTATTGGTTCATTTTATTTTATAATTTTCCTCCTATTTATTAGGTTCTCCCCCCCCCCCCAAGGGACTAGAGGAGATCCATCACTTGAAACTTCTGTGTTCAGTATCTAGGACAAATCTTAAAACATGTAAAGTTGTGTGGGGGGGGGGGGTAGTCCTTTTCTTAAGAATATTGTCTTTAATCGAGTTAAAATTCCCTCTTCATCAACAGTTTGCTCTCTTCAGTACTAATATATGTTGTCTTGTTTCTCAGGGACACTAGAAGATGAGGCTTCCATAGGACTTTACTTCCTCAACGCAGATGCAAAGGTTAGTACAGGCAGCGAAAACATCTGATGAGTGTGAACGTTGTGGTAGGAACTCTTGCAGCGTGTGGATATGCTTACTTCATTTTTCAGACATGCCGTTCAAATTTTAAAACAAATACAATCCTTTATATTGTAAATTTTTTGTATGATTGTTCTATTTGCGTATTTCATGTTGCTTCAAATCCACCAACTGATATTATAATATTTCTTGTAATGCCCACACTGAGCTATGCAGTGAGATGGGGCATACTGATATCTTCCTATTTTTCATGTATATCTGTACAGTACATTCCCCTCAGACTTGTCAGCGGCATCAAATAAAAAGCTTCTAGTATAGAACAGGCACTCGCAGACAAAACGTCTTACGTGATGTATCGTTGGTGATATTCCATTTAGTGACTTCCAGTGCCGGATTTAGACCTGTGGAGGCCCATGGGCAGCCTCTTTGTGGAGGCCCCCCTCATTATAACTACCCAAGAGGGTGGGGTGGCGAGTGAAGCGAGCCTAAACATCTGGGAGTTCCGGGGGGCGCTGTAAGCCCCCCCTGGAAAATTTTGAAATTTGAACACTTCTTTCGAAAATTTTGAAGCCATATGCTGTTATACTGAGGAAATTAGAACATTGAGAAATTTTTAATTAACTGTATATTTATTGATAGTGTACAAATTCCCAACACACACACACACACACAAAAGTGAGACATGACTGGAGTCATTCATGTGGTTTCAAGTCGACCAGCCCTGATATAGCTACTACCGCACATGTCAAAAAATTTCAAGAGACTTCACAGAAAAGAATATATTATTATTTATTACAGAGAGGTGATTCTTTGCATTAATAATCAGATAAACCTCTACTCAAATAATGGTTCTGTCCACTAATGCATGTATAGGCTTCTTTAAGTCCAAGGTCAGATAGATTCAGAATAAGTATTAACTCAACTATAAATAAAATTGAAGTTTTGCATCCAATAGTAAAACAAATAAACAATTTAATGAATTTGATAAAATTATAACAAAAGTATGAACATGTTGGAAAAAACAAATAAAAATAACTGCCATCGACCATGGATAATGGATATATTGAACACAAACATTGATCAATTGCAATATAGAAAATAAACATTACCTTTAGCTAAACATGAATTTTAAAGAATGAAAATAAAAATAATCCAAATGAATAAACAAATAAATAAAATATTGTAATATGTGGAGGCCCCTGGACAGCTGCCCACTTTGCCCACTCCTGAATCCGGCCCTGGTGACTTCACAGTTTATTATGATCAATGAATATAGATCTAGTAAAAGTATTATCAAGATTTGTGAATGTGTCTCATCATGCAGTATCCACGCGCTCTTGAGAAATTAATGAGTACAGTATAGAAAGATTAACTTGCTTTAAGGTAAGGGATGTCAATAATTTTGTTTCAGTATCATGACATCTGCAATAGTCACTCACACTGCTTACGAGAAAGAATATTACGAGGTGTTATTTTATTTTTCATTATTAAAACCTTTTCCTGGCTTGGTGCAGGCAGGGGGACTGGCATCAAGTGTAACAGACTCCTCCATCAGTCACTGCCAGTCACTGTTAACTGTACCAGATGTATTCTGCTGTGGCGTTATGTATTTAAGTAAACATCTCCACATATATTTAGTCATTGTTATTAATATGTACCGAATAAAACGGTGTGTAAGAGTTTCTTGAGAGAACGCTACGGAATATTCAGTTAATGATATTCCTGATCCCTGGGTAAAATGTTAGATTATAGAGGTCGTTATTACCATGCTGAGATGTATTACTGTCTTTAATTGGCATCAGCTTCAACGAATACGGGTGGACCTGCCCCATCACCTAACGAGTATAGAGCGTCTCATCCCTACAGAGCGTCCCAGCCCATCATCAATCCCACCAGATTTAATTGAAATTATATCATAAACATATTTTTTCCTAAATGACAAGAGTGGTGGATAACTGGCGGATAAACAAGCACACACGGCATCCATTACCGTAGTATTTACTTTTGTCGTGGGTGGAAGTGTCAAAATCACCAAAACGGGACGAAAAATGACGAGAAGGAATAGTGTTCTTTTCACTAGACACGCTGTAGTTGGGATGCTTGTGATGTTCTGTATTTAAGTATTTTAGTCAATACTGTTGAGACGTGGATAATGTCTTCAAACAAGCCTCCTCGATCCTGGTGTTGATGTGGGTTAAGTGTGTTGTGATTATGAGCTCATGTAGGTTGATGGTGGTGTGTGGGTGATGGTGGCGTGGGGTGTGGGTGATGATTGATGGTGGTGTGGGGTGGGGGTGTGGGGATGGTGATGGTTGATGGTGGTGTGGGGGTGTGGTTGATGGTGGCGTGGGGTGTGAGTGATGGTTGATGGTGGTGTGGGGTGTGGGGTGATGGTGGCGTGGGGGGGGTGTGGGCGATGGTTGATGGTGGTGTGGGGTGTGGTTGATGGTTGATGGTGGTGTGGGGGTGTGGGTGATGGTGGCGTGGGGTGTGGGCGATGGTTGATGGTGGTGTGGGGGTGTGGGTGATGGTTGATGGTGGTGTGGGGTGTGGGTGATGGTGGCGTGGGGGTGTGGGCGATGGTTGATGGTGGCGTGGGGTGTGGGCGATGGTTGATGGTGGTGTGGGGTGTGGGTGATGGTTGATGGTGGTGTAGGGATGTGGGTGATGGTGGTGTGAAGTGTGGGTGATGGTGGCGTGTGGGTGTGGGTGATGGATGGTGGTGTGGGGGTGTGTGGTTGAATGTGGCGTGGGGGTGTGGGCGTGGTTGATGGTGGTGTGGTTGTGTGGTTGATGGTGACGTGGGGGTGTGGGCGATGGTTGATGGTGGTGTGGGGGTGTGGGTGATGGTTGATGGTGGTTTGGGGGTGTGGGTGATGGTTGATAGTGGTGTTGGGGGTGTGGGTGATGGTTGGTGGTGGTGTAGGGGTATGGGTGATGGGGAGGTGACGATGGTTTGCAGTGTTGAAGGGGTGGTCATGGATGATGGGGGAGGTGGAGTTGGTTGTTTGGGAGGTGGTGATGGTTCGTAGTGTGTGTGAAGGGGAGTTCCGGGTAACAAAAGCATTTAGTTAGGACTGGACAATGGAGGCGAAAGATATCATGAAGTGGTGGTCGAGTTTCGTCATGTCCTTCCTGATATGAGAGAAAATTACGTTTGACATGAGTAAGTACTTCTTTACTCTAGAGTCAGTCTTCGTGGGTCGAGCAAAAAGGAGAACGAGAAGGGAAGATAAGAGGTAAGAGTGTGAAGAAAAATAAACATAAGAAAATAATGGTGGCAAGTGGGGAGGATATTTTTGGAGTGAGGGTGAGGGGGGGTTGGGGTTCAGTGGAGTAGGAGGGTGTGAGTGTTGGGATACTGGAAGAAGAAATTTAAAAAAGGGGGTTTAAAGTTAGGGAAGCGTTGGGCGACAGCAGGAAGGGGGAGCAGGAGAAGAAGAAGGGGGGAGAGGAGAGGAAGGAGGGGGGAGGGAAAATACAGGGAATGAATTGACGAGAAACTAAAAGCCATGCAAAAAAATAGAAAAAATAAAAATGAGAGAAATATAATGTGTGTGAATGGAATGTAGTAGGTAAGAGTGAAGGGAGGGGGCGGGGGTCTGAGCGCCCGTGGAGGATCGATGGAGAGGCAAGTATTGGAAGAAGGTACACACACACACACACACACACACACACACACACACACACACACACACACACACACACACATCAAACTTCACTACGAAAGGATGGTGAATGAAAAATGATGATAAGATATATATAAACGCTTAAGTAATAACAAACAGTATGGTATTGTGACTGACTGGTAGGATTTTACACAAAGAATAAAACTATAAATCGCGACGGTATATGTCGAGAGCACCCACGGAGGAATAATGATAACAAAGTAAACAGTCGAAGACTAGAAGGAAAAGAGGAAACGCTGGAAGAGTACAAAGACGGTGGACCACTCAGGGGAAGGGTGAAATTTGGGCTGTGGTGGGTCGATAGGAAAGAAGATGAAGGAAAGAGCAGGAATGTTGAGCTAAAAGCTAATGTAGGACCCGAGGGACAGAAAACGTCAGTCTGCATGTTTGTGATAGACATTCGAAGACGTGGACAGGGAATGCGAAGAAGAGAGGAACCCGGTCAGGGGGAGGATGAAATTTGGGTTGTGGTGTGGGGTGTGAGGAGGGGCGGTGGTGGCTGGTGGAGGGGTGGGGGCGCGCTGGGGCCAGACAGCTCAGTGAACGCTGTGACTCCAGACAGTGCACAGCCTAGCAGTGCCCCGCGCGTTCCACACCATCTCACACACACACACACGCACACTCTCTCTCTCTCTCCCTCTCTCTTCCTCCCGCTGTGTACTCGACGTGTGTGTTTAACCTGTGTGCGTGTATCGTCTATGCGTGGTTTGGCTATGCTACTACACCAGTCTGTGTTGTGATTTTGTACGCACAATCATTGTTTTCAACTTGTTGAAGATTTCTCTAGGAAAGGTAAAGTTCAAGACATCATAGTCTAGATTACTCAACTTGAATATCAAAAGGTGTTCTTTCGCAAACGTTCCTAATTGATGTATATCGAGGTTTGTTTTCGTAGATAGTCCGCTGGTCTTGGATACCGTGAGCTGAGGCTGCCCCTCGCTCTGGCCCAACTGCAAGGTTGTCCGGCGTTCCAGAAAACCCGTTGCGACGGATCCATCAGCCGTTCCAGCGTCTTCCTCGACAGACCGGCAAGTGTGGTGACCGCTCAGTGACTGCCGTGTGGCTGGTGCTGCTCACTCGCGGGATCAGCAAGAACTCCTGGCAGCTCTGGCTTCTCAGCTGACCGACTTGTGTTTCACTCCAAGAACGTGACCCTCCCCATTTGTTCCCCCTCCCCTTTAGTGAACGTGAGTGGAAAAGGATCCCAAGTTCAGATATCACGAGAGCTTCCTGTCTCAGAGTCCCTGCTAACATCACGATTGTGTTCAATATTGTTAAATTGAGAGTTAGTCCAGGGCAACTGAGTCTGTTGTACGAGATAGCGTCGCCAAGTGTCCAGTGTCACCCCCTTCCCTTAAGTTGTGTGCCAGTATACTTGTGTTGGATATAAAATTGATTAAGAAAAGATTTATCAGTTTAAGCTCTCGCTGATTCCTCTTTGAAAATTCGTACCTCCTTTTAATATTGGTCACTCAACGGCACAATGCTGATCAACATGGCCGCGTACCATAACGCCCTCATCGACACTTCGTACCCGCCCCACCACCTGCCCGCCATCAACGGCGTGGGTGTCAACGGCGTGTCTGCGGCTCACCTCAACGGCCACGCTGGCGGGCCGCTGAGCCACTCCGGAAGCCCCGGAAGTAGCCACCAGCCTGCCAGCGGACACCAACACCCAGGCCAGCAGCAGTCACAACAGCAGCAACAGTCTCAACACCACCACCAGCAGTTGGTGGCCTCCCTCAGTCATCCTGGCCACCAGCACCATGCCGCCTCACCGCCACATAAAGAACATGACGCCATCAAACTCTTTATCGGTCAGATCCCCAGGCACATGGAAGAGAAAGATCTGCGCCCACTCTTTGACGAGTTCGGCAAGATCTACGAGTTTACCGTGCTCAAGGACAAGCTTACCGGCATGCATAAAGGTAAGTTACTACTCCACTCCAAGGTCACACTCGGAGATAAAGGGCAGGAGGAGGGAGACTTTCCTTGGGCGGGTACAACATGCATAACGGCAAAAAAAAAAATCCGATACGCCCCAGAGAAAACATATAACAGCTATGTAACTCGTATTTACTTTTTGTTTGTTTGTTTGTTTGTTTGTTTTTCACCGGAGAGATCAGAGGAATTCTTGCTGACACAAACATTAAGGGAGTTACTTATTTATTCCAGTGCTTATTGAAAGAAATGTGTTTATAATTCTTTTCTTCACTAAAGGTCGGTTTAGTGATTGGCGGATGTAGCCTCGAGTTATCGTGTATAGACTTGAGAGTTACCAAGCGTCAAGAGTGAGTAACTTTGTGTTATTTGGTGTTGCCAGAAGGTACTGGGAGTAAACAGGAAATACCATAGATAAATATTAGTTGCCATTAAGTTTGGGATGAATTGAAGTTGCCGGGGAAGTGAACTAGGAAGAAGCGAGCGTATATTGGCCTAACCGTGGATGAACTGGGGTTAACAGGTGTGAATTCACGTTCCCGGTGGTACACCCGAGTTGCCGGAGTGCATCTTGAGAAACTAAGAAATGAACTGGTATTAACGGTAGGTGAGTTTGAGATCCCAGAAAGTAAAGTGCAATTACCGGGGGAGGATATGTAATTAATTACCGGGAAAGAGGGGTACAAACTGTAAGTACCTGAAGGTATACTGTGGTTAATTATGAGTACCTGAAGCTAAACTGTGGTTATTCTGAGTACCTAAAGCTAAACTGTGACTAACTGTGAGTACCTGAAGCTAAACTGTGATTAACTGTGAGTACCTGAAGCTAAACTGTGAATAACTGTGAGTACCTGAAGCTAAACTGTGAATAACTATTAGTACCTAAGATGAATTGTGGGTTTCTGAAGCTAAACTGTGGTTAATTATGAATACCTGAAGCTAAACTGTGATTAACTGTGAGTATCTGAAGGTAAACTGTGGTTAATTTTGAGTACCTGGAGTTTAACTGTGTCTATTTGACGTTAACCCATTGAGTACTTAAAGCTAAACTGGTGTTAGCTTCAAGTACCTGGTGATAAATTGGGGTTAACTATGTGTTTACGGACTTAACGGAATGTGAATTGATACAGTCACAGTCATACAGACTGGAACTACCAGCGGGTGAACTGGAATTACGGGCGGGTGACTTCAATTACCGACGGATGAATTAGAGTTAACTCTAAAGGACCTGGACTTTACCGGTGGATGATGACTTTACCGATGGGTGATGAATTTACCGATGGGTGAATTGGACTTTACCAATGGGTGCACTGGGTGATGGTTAGATGAACAACTGTTACAGAAAGAAGATAGGATATAGTCCTAGCGGCAGTCAAACGATTTAGCAGCGGGTGAAGTGGGGTTAGCTGTGAGTGAAGTGGGGTCAGCTGTGAGTGAAGTGGAGTTAGCTGTGGGTGAAGTGGGGTTAGCTGTGAGTGAAGTGGGGTTAGCTGTGGGTGAAGTGGGGTTAACTGTGGGTGAAGTGGAGTTAGCTGTGGGTGAAGTGGAGTTAGCTGTGGGTGAAGTGGAGTTAGCTGTGGGTGAAGTGGAGATAACCACGGGTGAAGTGGTGTTAGCTGTAGGTGAAGTGGAGTTAGCAGTGGGTGAAGTGGAGTTAACAGCGGGTGAAGTGGAGTTAACAGTGGGTGAAGTGGAGTTAACAGCGGGGAAGTTGGAGTTAACAGCGGGTGAAAGTTAGCAGGGTGAAGTGGAGTTAACTGCGGGTGAAGTGGAGTTAGCAGTGGGTGAAGTGGTGTTAGCTGCAGGTGAAGTGGAGTTAACAGCGGATGAATTAGAGTTAACAGCGGGTGAAGTGGAGTTAGCAGTGGGTGAAGTGGAGTTAACAGTGGGTGAAGTGGAGTTAACAGTGGGTGAAGTGGAGTTAGCAGTGGGTGAAGTGGAGTTAACAGTGGGTGAAGTGGAGTTAACAGCGGGTGAAGTGGAGTTCCCGGGCGGGTGGGGTGATCTCTGGTGAACGGAAGTGGCTAAATTTCTAGCTGGTATTTCCAGGTGTGTTGTGTTGTGGATAACTCTGAAGTGTAGGAGGGAGAGTGATGCCGCCCGAGGCTGTTAGTGGTCGTGTTGATGTGTCTGTGTCACGATTATATAGTTCCCTCGTTTTAAGAACTACACAAATGTTACTATAACCTTGAAATGTTTAGTCTTTTACACACACACACACACACACACACACACACACACACACACACACACACACAGGTATATCCGACACTCGCCAGACAAAATCGCAGGGGAAATTTAGTTGAACTAATATCTCAGAGTGATTGATGCGAGTGAATTAAAAAACGTCTGTCAGTCAAAGATATTCTAAATCAGTCATTTATACAAAATAGCTAGTTGTAGTATCTACCAGGAAGGGAAATAACTTCGGTCACTCATATACAGTTTATTTGTTTAAACCATTTACTGTTGATGCACTGCTTTTCATTTATTTTGTGGTGTAGCTTATGTGTTGCACTCGTAAGGCTTGTGCGTGTTGATACGATCTTACTATTTTTCATCAATAGCAATAACATTCTCTTGTAAAATGGTAGATCAGTTTAGGTCATATGAAGGAAAAACAAAATCTATATATACTTTACATTAAAGTTTTAAAATGATCGTAACGAGAGTGCAGGTACAGGAAAACACTGATCAAAACCCACCAAAGTTGTATGTAGTTAAAGTTTCTCGGCCAAGTTCATATAAAACAGCATATTTAAAGTGTTCTAAAGGTTGTTTATATCACACGAGTGTTGTAATATTCAACGTCTGTACTTTTACATAGGGTAAACATTTCACTTAAAAGTTCCTTATAACTGGTCATTAAAATTGTTCTTTATAATTATGTTATACAGTGATAATGGTAGAGAAAGAGAGAGAATCTTTCACTAATTTGACCGTCTCGTGACTGCCTGAGACAACGTCAGGTGTATTGTCTCGTCCAGCTGTGATGTGTCAGCCTCTGTCCAGTTTCATAACGGCACACATACCATACTTTGCTTTTCACTGTCAGCTGTCCAGCATTGATTTTGTAATAAGTCACTGGCTCAGTCATCAGTGAGGTGTATACCAGGTAAATTTGGGTAAAGTTTTTTTTTTGCCTTTTTTTTAACTAATTTCAAATTAGACAGTTTACTGGGTTCCACGGACGCAATGTTTAATGTAATGTGAAGTGAGTAGATATTGGCAAAGGATGGCTGTTACTAGAGAGTAACTACGCCTCACCTGAAGCGACTTGAACAGTGAGATGATCGCTGATACTGCCCTGCTGCCCATTGGAGATCTCCTTGTTACAGCAAATAACGTAAAATGACCTGAGTAGTCAGTTCTCCCCCGACATTAACTGCAGTCGTCTGGGATTAATATCTCTCTGATAACAGTGTTTGACCGCAGCTGATTGCCATAAACCTCTTTTCTCTCTCGCTTGTCACTTACCTCGATAAGTAAGTGTAAAATGCAGTGTCTTGTACCGCTGAGTTCCTAGATACTGAGTGTGGATGAGGGAAAGATGCGTACAGTATATGTGGGGGACCTTCTCTTTTTAATGGCTTGATAATTATGATCGACAGGATTGTTGTTAAAATTTTATTACTGCGCTTCAACACCTAAGGTCTTTAAGCGCGTAACAAGTTTAGAATTCCACTATTCCATTAACATTAAAAAAAAAAATGAGAGATAAAACTCTGTAGAGTAAAACCCCCGACAGAATAAACCTGGAATAACAGTCAATGAATTAAGGTAAGCGAATAATTATATGTACACATGTTTATACTATAAGACTATGATAGTGGAGAAACAGAAACAGTACACAAACTATCCTTAGTAAAACAGGCTTAGCACGATAACATTTCATTACATCGAGCTAAAGGTACTTAGTATATTTAAAGGTGATAAAAACCTACTATCATATCTCACTCGCGTACCAGAAACACACACACACACACATTATTTTAGTCTTCATTTTTGGCCTAAAACAAGGTACTAGCCGACCGACGGTGTTACTCTCGATGATGATGGGAACGGCTTAATTCATTGGGTTAGTGTTCTGCATAACGGGGCATTACAAACCTGTATCGTCGAGGAGTTACAGTGCCTCGTCCTCGCAGGAACCAGTGGTGGTGACAAAGAGGTGAGTTCATATCCCGCCGATATTGCTGTGTAGATGTCACGACGTTGAATTGTTATATAGACTCGGTCATTTATTCATTCACTCACTCAGTCGCCTACTCACCCACTCGGTCCTGCTAAGAGGTTGAACATCAAAGCTTGAGTGAAACAGGATGGCCGTATGATACTGTACATAGACAGCAGTCTTCGAAATATTTTTGCTTAATGACGGAAAATAATAAAAACGTTAATGTGTGGATTAAAGGAATCATGTCCCGTATACTTCTTCTTCTTCTTCTTCTTCTTCTTCTTCTTCTTATTATTATTATTATTATTATTATTATTATTATTATTATTATTATTATTATTATTATTATTATTATTATTATTATTATTATTATTATTATTATTATCATCATCATCATCATCATCATTAATATTATTATTATTATTATTATTATTATTATTATTATTAATTCATTGTGAAAATAATTATTATTGTTTTTGTTGTATTGTTTTTGTTATTTATTTTATTAATATCATTATTGTAAATTTAATTTATATTAATTATTAGTATTGCTATTATAAAGAACATCATTATTATTAAATGTATTTTATTCTACAGTATTCTTTATTTTACAGACCTGTAGCTATTTATTTTTGGGTTGTATGGTGTGGACGAACGGGCGAAATATTTAAGATATACTGTATATATTACAGTATATATCACACACACACACACACACACACACACACACACACACACACACGCACGCGCGCGCGCGCGCGCGCGTATAAATATTCATATATTCTTATATACTTTCTTTTTTGCTTACTTTACGTAAATTTTTTGGCTGTAAACATCCCAATACACGACCACACGACAACTTACGTAAGCTGTGGTGATCTATGCTTCTTTAAAAATCTAGGTACACCTTTCCATTTCCCCGGTGGGCGTGGGCGGTGCAGCAGTCTAGACATGTTTCCGGAGAACTACTGTGTAACCTCCCCGGACCGCTGATCACGGAGTGTTCGGATTACCTCATGACTGAAGCAACGAAAAATATGCGTTGAGTGTTACGTTATGAGTTAATAGTTGTACTACTTACCTGCACACTGTCACTCTTCTATAAGACACACCTGAAGTTCCTGAAGGGATATTTTAAAGAATTATCTGCTACCGGTTTGTTGAGACACGGTATAAGATCACTCACATATACGCTATACTTCACCAATGCGTAAGTGACATGATTGTACGAA
This sequence comes from Homarus americanus, assembly GCF_018991925.1. Classification (NCBI taxonomy): domain Eukaryota; kingdom Metazoa; phylum Arthropoda; class Malacostraca; order Decapoda; family Nephropidae; genus Homarus; species Homarus americanus. The sequence goes on along the minus strand of NW_024732440.1, from coordinate 7,925,076 downwards.
TAGTCTCTCTTGCTGTGGATGATATACTACACTTTGCCTCTTCCTGGACAGTGCACTCGATGTCATATAACCCTTATACAGCTGTTGTCCCTGAATGATTAAGTGACCACAAGTCCAGGTCAAAGAAAGTTGTTGCTGTAATAGGTGGAAAATTGAATCCAGTCGTAAAAAAGTAATGGAGTTAAAATATCTTACTCTGTATTTGTGGGATTTGCTTACAGGCGTAGTTACTTTGGGATGTCCCTTTGGAATCTGATTATGTAAAGAAGTAAGTGTAAGTGTCCTGTGGTCAGTAAATGTAATGTGTTGTTGGCATTAGAGACGGTCTTAAGCTGACCAGTATATACGTTATGGATCCTCCAGTGATCTAGATGACTGAAGGGAACAGTTGTATCTTGTTTACGGAGTCACATCATTATAATACTTTTACTGTATGTGATATTTTGTGTGTGAATTTAAGCCTAAACCTGTTGTATATTCTACCCCCCTGACCGCACTCCTCACCCTGACACTCAGCTTAATGCATCTGTTAATGTGAGTACCGTATGCACTCCACATCCGTTTTAAGACTTTTCTCCATGTTTTTACTAAAGACATTTGTTGTTGTGGTGTGACCTTTTGTAAGATTTGGTGCGGTAGTTATGTGGGTAGTAGTCGTCCACTGGGGAGTTGTTAGGAGCGAGTCGTCCGCTAGAAAGTTTTGTTCGGGAGGGTCGTCTGGCTATGGATTTTCAGCCCTGCCAGTACCCCGCCGCTCTTTTGTGATCGGTCGCGTGTGTTGTAACGTTTGTGTTTGTTTGTAAGTCTGTCCGGCGATTGCCTCAGCAACCCTTTTATATATAGTGATAAGTTTTAAAACGCATTCTTTTTGGCCGTCTACCTAGATGATGAACAATTGTTAAAGAAATACCCGGTGCTGTAATATCCCTGGGAGCACCTGATGACCGCCCCCGGGAGTTTGTTTGTTTACTTATATAGATTTTTTATTTTTTAAGCTTTGCAGGGAGAAAAAAACTGTGATCCGGGTTCTTGTTAGATGTTTTAATAATCATAAATCCTCTTTAGCCTCCAAGTATTACAGCAGATCGTCTATGTGAGCCAGAAAATTGATTACTGTTAATATGGGAGAAAAATTGAATGTTTTTATAAGAGGAAAATATTGTTTAAAAACTTATTAAAACTGAATAACATAAACACAACAACCACTAGGGGGACGGCTGGCGGTAACAAGACACACGCAACCCAACCACATTCCCTGTTCCCCTGGACAGCAGTGTCCTGCACCATTGTCCCGCCTCCCCCCCCCCTCCCCCCTCACCTCCTCGTCCTAGGACAATGGCCGTCTTCGCACAACTTCCGGTGGACATATTTTTTTCTTGAACCAAGCTAATACTTCTTTATGTTCCCTTAAACATAATTTAAAAAAAGTTGATACACTTCTCTGTTGACAATCAACATTGACCTTTTTTTTAAATAAGTTAATTATATAATAAACATTTTAGAAACTCGTACACTTAAACAGTATATTGTTAATTGAAGGCTGAAGGATTATTCGTATATTGTAAAGGGTTAAGTTTGTGTACAGGTGAATCAATTGGTCTTTATTTGCTTTAAGATGTGTTTCTAAATTATACTATTATATAAAAAGTAGCTACATTGAGGTCTTTAGGATGACTTAATAAATATTTTCACCAGTTGGATTTAGTATTACATTACTACACAGTTGTATATTACCAGAACGCTATTGGTTGCATTGTGCTTAAGTCAATCAATTTAGTGCATTCTTATATCTCCAGCTACGAGGAATTTCCTTCGTAAGAACCACTGAGAATCTGGAGCTTGGGCCAGCAAGCATTACTGTACCCTATGTCCAGTTTTTTCGTGCTCAGATCTTGTCACTCGGTTCTCGTAATTGGATTCTGGCAGACGGGTGAGTTTCTCTCGTGGTGCTGCCTCCCTCTTCATGCATTGAGGCGAGCCCATCCCCCCTCTCGACTTACCCACGCACTGTGTAAAAACATGTACATACAACTTCCTGATTTAAGTACAAACATAACCCACTTATCATGTAGAAAATTGTACATACAAGTGGCCGATTTAAGTTTAGGGATAATCCTTTTATCATTTACACTATTACACCTACCAGTCACCAGTTACGAGATACAAAGACAAGCATAGATGAATGTCGATGCCAAGTGTTTCATTATGTTCATCCATTACAAGAGATAAAGAGACTCAGCCAACCTAACTACGGCACAGTAAAGTAATAAAGCGTACCGGTTAATATCCTTATAAGAACAAACCGTACTTACCCCGTACTGCTGGATAATGTAAATATTAAGTAATGAAGGATGTTTCCTCTCTGTCTTGTATATGTACGGTTATATAGATAAATTAGACGAGTATAAAAATTAATGAAGTAGCTATAGACATTACTGAAGTGTATATGGGGTGTATACATAAATACTGCAAATGATGTTTATTTATGCATTATTGATGTATTGTATATACATTTGTGGTACATATATATACATTCATGGAGAATAAACATATAACATTCATGGAGTATATACATAATTGAGGTATAAATACTAATTTATATATCACATGTTGACCGAGTCGTTTTCTACTTATATTTAGTGTATACACGTCCATGTTTGAGACACGTTAATAGTGTTGAGTGAAGAGCCAGTAGAGGGGAATAAAGGGAGTGTGTGGAAGTGTGTTATTTGTGTTGGTAATGACGCTTTTGATACTCAGTTGGCCAAATGTTTTTGTCTGTGTAGCTCGCCAGATGAACAGGAATAGTTGAATTAAGTCATAAATCACATAGATGAAAAGTGTTGCATCATGCTTATACTTTTTTCTTGAACCATTGAATCAAGGCAAACACACACACACACACACACACACACACACACACACACACACACACACACACACACACACACACACACAATACATTTATTGAACAATGCAAGGTGTTCATGGTCCTCCTCCCAGCTGTTTAAGACAAGGTGTTCATGGTCCTCCTAGCTGTTTAAGACAAGGTGTTCATGGTCCTCCTAGCTGTTTAAGACAAGGTGTTCATGGTCCTCCTCCCAGCTGTTTAAGACAAGGTATCCATGGTCCTTTTAATACAGCTGGAACACCAACCTCTCATGGGCGTTCTTCCCTGGGAGACAACGAGCCAGATGAGTAGACTTAATAGAGTGGAGCATACAGGGGCCGGGAATAAGAGGTTGAAGTACAGGTATGGCTGATCCCCACACACACCTGTGGAACTGATATAATGGTAGACACTTGTAGCTCCAACATAATGACACACACACCTGTAGAACTGACATAATAGTAGACACCTGTAGCTCCATCATAATGATACACACACCTGTAGAACTGACATAATGGTAGACACCTGTACATCTGACATAATGACACACACCTGTAGCTCCAACATAATGACACACACACCTGTAGAACTGACATAATAGTAGACACCTGTAGCTCCATCATAATGACACACACACCTGTAGAACTGACATAATAGTAGACACCTGTAGCTCCATCATAATGATACACACACCTGTAGAACTGACATAATGGTAGACACCTGTAGATCTGACATAATGATACACACACCTGTATCTCTAACATAATGACACACACCTGTAGATCTGACATTATGACACACACCTGTAGAGCTAACATAATGGTAGACACCTGCAGGTCTGACATTATGACACACACCTGTAGAGATAACATAATGGTAGACACCTGTAGATCTGACATTATGGTACACACCTGCAGATCTGACATTATGACACACACCTGTAGAGCTAACATAATGACACAATTGTAGATCTAACATTATGGTACACACCTGTAGGTCTGATATAATGGTCGACACTTATAACTCTGACGTTAACACTTAGTAATGGTATTTTTTCTAATGTTCTTAATGGTATTTACAAATTCTCGAGATGACCGCCACCTGTCTGGTCACTTTAATTGCTGTTGTAATATTAAAAATTTATTTTCGTTAGCTATTTCTTATATATATATATATATATATATATATATATATATATATATATATATATATATATATATATATATATATATATACGTGTGTGTGTGTAATAATAATAATAATAATAATAATAATTAACGGTTTATTGAAAGAGCTTGGCAGCCAGAAGGCTGAAAATATACAGTTACATAATTGGGGAATGGGTTTCGAATTACAAATAATATACAAATAAAATATATAATAACTAAATGGGAAAAAGCTCAAACTAAAGGGCATTTCAACATAGTGACAGTGCAAGAAGTAGTATTTACTGGGAGTGAATACACTGGTTTATTACAAGTTATTGATAATTTTTACAATGGTTGGGACTGGGCTGTTCTTATAGCGATCAGTCCGTGCACGTATGGGCTGGATGCGGTTGTGGTGTTGAACAGCAATTCTCGGGCTAGGGATCTCAGGTGGTAGTAGGAGCCGGTGTCGAGGATGGTGCAGAAGCTTCTTACCAAATTTGCAGATGAGGTGGTGATGGTCAGTGAGAGTCGAAAAGGTCAGTGTGTTGAGCGCTTCTTGATATGTGGAGTAGGAAGGGGAGAGAATAATCTTGCATGCCCTCTTTTGCATTTTTTCTAGGTGTTTACGTTGTGTGGCATTTAGAGAGGAAGACCAGGTAGGGGAGGCATAGGTGAGCTTAGGAAGTATGAATGTTGAGTAAACACTGAGGAGCTCGGGTGCAGGAACTCCGAGGGACTTGAGTCGGCTGAGGATGTGGAGACGGAAACTGGAGGATTTGACAACTTTACTGACGTGTGGTTTCCAATTTAGTTTGTTGTCTATGGTGATGCCGAGAAGCTTCGTGGAATCTACAACCTGGAGTGTGTTCGGACCTAAATTAATGGAAGGGGGTGGGACAATGTCGGAGGAGAGGTTTGCATAACCATGGTCTTGGTATGGTTGATGGTGACGTGGTTGTTGGTGGCCCAGTTTTGGAGACTGTTCAATAAATCCTGAAGGGCGGTATAGTCGGGAGCAGAATTGTTGACGCTGATCCCAATGGTGGAGTCGTCGACATATTTCCAACGATCGGGGATTTCTCTTAGGGCATCATTGATAAGCATAAGGAAGCAGAGTGGTCCCATCTTGGTGCCTTGGGGGACGCCACAGGTGAGTGACTGAAAGGTGGAGACAGCCCCTCGGAAGCGTACAGCTTGGCGTCGGTCACTGAAGAAGTCTGTAAGCCATGGTATAAGACTTCTCCGAAGCCCGAGGTCAATAGGTTTGTTGATGATTATATTGTGGTCGACTAGGTCGAATGCTTTAGTGAAATCAATGAAGGCGACAGCTACAGACGTTTTTCGTTTCTCGAGATGGCGGTATATGTAATCGAGAAAGCTGACAAGACAGTGAGTGGTGGAGGAAGTTTTCATATTGCCAAATTGCTGAGGGTCTACGACTCCTGCTTTATCAGCATAAGCCCGGTCGAACACAAAACTTTCACAGATTAGGCTGGGTATTGGGGTGATTGCAATACTGTAGGTCGTAGCTGATTTAAGGATTGTGGGCTGGTTGACTTGGGCACTGGTGATACATAAGAGGTCTTCCAGTCAGCTGGGCATCTGTGTGTGTGTGTGTGTGCGGGCGTACAATTTACGGCCTCCGTTATTTTGTCTGATCTTAAGCTACTTAAAAAAATTCCATATTATCTGGACTGAAAAGTTTTAAACGGTCGTCAATGACGAAAAATCCTCGTGCATGCTTATGAAATCTATTGATTTACATCTAAATTAGAAACATTCAAACAATTAAAAATTATGTGTGTTCAAAATTCATGAATAGTAATGAAATACGGCCCTGCTTATTTTGGTAATTATAGGCTGTAAATATTAACGGGGTGTCGTTACTGAGTAGGTGAGTGAAATAGCGGGAAGTGAGCAGGCAGGAGACCGTCGAATTGCTGACAGTGGTGTTACTCCGGGCCATTCTTAAGACTGACTCGTAGAACACGGCGGTAAAGACTTACCTTTGTTATAACAAGTAGAGCGTCGAGAGCACCAGCAATGAGAGCACTACACCAGAACAAAGGTTAGGATAGTTGTCCTTTGTGGGTGTGTGTTCTCTTTACGTCCTCCATTACGCTACTCCTCCGCTGTCTCTTTATTCCTCGTGTCTGTTATCTCCTTTGTGACGCTTTTTGGCATTTCCTTTGTGGAGCTTCTTGTGGAATTGCTCGGTAATTCTCGTAAGTTGCTTCACTATCTTGCCTCCATTCACAGTGGCAATTGCATGTTGTTTATACCTAAATCATCCCCGTAGTTGCCGCCACTATTTTGAAAACCCGACTCTTGGTACACTTTCTTCTTCCTTTGTTGCCTCCACGATTACTTATTTTATTAACAGTTACAGTACTCTCTCTCTTGACTCCCTAACTGCTCCCTTTAATTTCAAATAATCCTTTTTGGTGTTACTCTGTAGTGCCTCTCTTTATGGCATCTCTTTTAATATTACCCTGTTAAGGAATTTCATTTAGGCACCTTTATAGCTTTACACAAATCTGTTGTTTATCTTGTATTTAAAGTCCTACGATCTGTTGGAGGCTAGTAGGTCGGATGACATTTAATATTTGTAAGTTGTGGTGAATCTGATGGGATGGATGGTAAGGAGCGCTTTGTATTTTTGACGTAATATGAAGACAAGAGCTCACTCAGGAGGCGAGGCAAGGATGGCAGAGTTATAATGCACTGTCATGTATACAGATCTGGTCATTTTGTCATGTCAGGGCCCTAGGGATGGGCAAATTTTTCTCCTTTGCGATGATACTACCGAGAGAAATATGGACCTCGCAGAACCTATTAAGCTTTTCACCTGTGATATGCAAATTTACCGCTGCGTTGGGACGTTGAGTATACATTAAGTCCATTACCAAGGTTCCATTAGATTCATTTCTTTTATAAACCGTAACGCCGAGGAGTTAACGTTGTGTTTACGTTTATCTTGGAGTTAAATAACGTCTTCCCGAGCGAGAGGTTCTCTGTGTGGTCATTGTCTGGGAATAACGAAGTACTGTGTCTCTCACCACAGCCCACTGCCAACCTATGCATAAATACGAGAGAGAGAGAGAGAGAGAGAGAGAGAGAGAGAGAGAGAGAGAGAGAGAGATTCATATACTGTACGTATTTATAAATTTAGTTAGTTGTTTGTATGAATGTACATCTATCTGTACCAGGAACTACAAAAGAGTGATGAAATAATTTTAGCCACTATTGTGTATGCAAGCATTTATATATGTGCATGTGTTTGCATGTGTCCCACTTGTACACATGTATACATGCCGTCAGTGTTCAACTAGAAGGGTCACTTTCGTTATGTCATCGTTTAGTTTCGCGCGACACAAAAGTGGTAGTTATCAGTGAAGGATACAATGTCAACTGTTATAGATTATTATTGAATTAACCATAGAAGAATTCACAAAAGAAACCGTAAGTCTTGATATATAAGGTAGCAGTAATAGAGTAAGTCTAGTACTACTGTTACTATTAACATAATTTAGTAACTACTCTTGTACTACTATTTACCTCCGCTACTTTCTATTACTGATCCAGTCATTAAGGAAGGGAATATCGCCTGCGAGTAGAGTGGGTTATGTACTGTGTCTGGGAGTTAATGGCACTGGCGGGGTGGGGGGTATCTAAGCGAAAATAGAAAGAAAGGATGGAAGAAAAACAGTGTATGTGAGAAGGTGCATGACGATGTTTGCTTGTGCGTGTGTGAGGGAAGTGACGCTGAATACAGAGAGAGAGAGAGAGAGAGAGAGAGAGAGAGACCTCGCTCAGAAGCAGAGGTAAACAAGTAGGTGTAGTGGGTCTCAGTATGTGACCAGGTTGGCAGGTTGTTTATAAACGACGGGGACCAATTTGCACACGGCGACGATAAATTGATAATGATGATGGCGCAGGCAAGACGAGGCCTTTGAATATTAAAAATAATGGTGATGGCAACCATTACCTTCGTCGTGATGAGCAGAGTGCCATTACCTCATTATCAAGCATAATCTCTTTTTAATAAGCGTAAAATTCACACGGACGAGGTGACACAACCAGCAGGTTCTGAAAAGTAACACAAATATTGATAGGAAGAAACGGAGAGAAGAAACTGGTAGCTCATCGCTATTAATGATTAAGTCATCATGCGTGCCACGGCTAAGCCATTGTAATCGCCGAGAAACAATAATTTCCCCGCCAAAGAAAATTATCTGAGGCGCTACGGGAAAACTTAATTAAACGCATGAAGGAAAAACAAAAAAAATATATATAATCGTAATATATATCTCAGAGAAATGATTTAATTCCTGTCACAATGGGGACCGTAAGTGTGGAGGTCAGGTCTTCATAGTATATATACAGTATATATAAAGCCCAATTCATTTCTCCGGAATGTTTTTTCCTTCATATAAGTACTGTACTGTACAAACTTTGTGGTGTTGTCTTTCATGTCTATCTGTTTCTTGAGTGATAATGACGTCGTTTGCACTGGGAATTATATTGAGTATCAGTGTTAACACATAGAGAGGAGAGTCTTTGAGGCATGGATAGGACAAGAATAAAGACAAGATAATCGTATAAAAAAAATACGCAATGAAAAATGAGAAAAGCTAAAAGAGGATATATTTTACATTATGGAACAGGTGAAACAAATTAGAATAGAGTGAAGGCAGAGAAGTGGGGAGGGGTAGCTGGCTGGGTGTGATACAAGAAACACCGCCTCGGGGAAGCTAATAAAAGATTTCTCCGTATCGTAAATTCTCTAGCTTGCCTGATATGAAGACATGGATATATATTTGACATTCTCGGAGCTGTGACTGGCGATACAATACTGCTTATTCAGATACGGTCTTCCTGATGCTTCACTTTAGAAGGTATCGTAAAGTGTATTAAGTAAAGAAGACAGGGTGTGACACGTAACAGGTATATATCGGTTATTTCTCGGCAAAAAACCGCCTTTGTTAAATACGTACGTTTTGTAATATTGTAAGATGAATTCTGAATTATTTACACCATCACGATAGTTGAAAATTAAGTATTGTAATATAATTTATTTTAATTTTATTTATTGTTTAATATTTTTTTTTTTTACATTAGTGGTGTTTTTGTTAATACATTGGTTGATAATTGGAAATATCTGATCAAAACAATCCGGGCTCATACCTCGTGTCCTTCACCCTACAGGTGTATTGGCTTAACCGAACACAAATAAAACGGTTCGGATTAAATCTTGAAATGAACCAGTACTTGTGATCGTTAGTCACCCGAAGGAATATTTTACGTGAAAATTCATATATTTTGGTGTCCTGTTAAGTGTTGAAATATTTTTTGTTAGATAATTAACGATGATAAACGACTGTTATCTTTAGTTCCATACCATAAACATTTTGAAGTATGAGTCACGTTTAAGGGAAATCGACTGCAATTTGGCTGTTTTCATGGTTGTCACTTGACACTGACTAAAATGGCTTGTATTGTGTCTTACAGGGGGATGTATAACTTACACACACCCACACACACACACACACACATACACGAGTAACACAAGTATCATTCCACCTCATGGATACTTTGCCATACTCTTGTAAATTAGCTAGATAAATGAACAGTTAATTAATGGCTCTGCCTTGAATAATCGTAAGTGCTTATATCAGATGCCGTGGATATCTCTCATCAGTGATTTAGTCATTTAACATGTTAATTACTATTACCTAAACTAGAGGAGCCCGTGGCTATTTGTCCAAGATAAACAGGATGTTAATGTAAATGAATTAGGTTAGTTCGAGGGGAGAATAAATCGAATTATTTTGGTGCCTTCAAGTGATTGGGTGTTTAATAGTGTTAAATAAGGTGCATCTGGAGAGGCCGACTGGCAGTTATATTGGACTGTGTTTAGTTATTCACTTCTTGACTCTCCGGACTTGAATGATAGTGCGTTTGGCCCACAAGGGATATTATAAATGCAGCTTAAAAGAGTCCTTGTAAAGGCACATAATATTTTCGGATCAGGTCTAGGTGTCAAGATTACAGAATTTTGATGTTGTATGTTGTTATTTACATGCTGCACTACACACATTCCTTACGGTGGAAAATCAGCCACCATTCATGTTGGTAAAGGCGCGCATTGGGTTGGATAATAGCAACTAACAAAATATCATTTACATAATGCAAAATATCCTCGCTCAGAATGAAATAGTAATATACAATTTTCTTGTACGGCTGTTCAGGATTTGTAAAATTTAATAGTTAAGCAGGAGATAATGTATTTAGTGAGAAACTAGGCTCCTTTCCTCTCACTAGTTAGACAAGGAAGGAGATGACCTGTATTTGTGTTGTGTCGTGGTGAGAATACATGCCGGGTATCATGATTACTGTACAGGTTATTGGATAGGAAATTAAAAACGTTTAGGAGACGATTCATGAACTTATCTCAAAGAACTTTTAAAAGGGCTTACGAGACAGAAAACAATACATATATATATATATATATATATATATATATATATATATATATATATATATATATATATATATATATATATATATATATATATATATATATATATATATATATATATACACACAATGTACAAAAATATGCAAAACAGAGGCACAGAGAAATGAGAGAGAAAGACAGGTGGTGAATGAGGGGAGGTAGGATTCACGAGTCATAGTCATGACAAGCAGCCATTATCGTGTTCACGTCTTGGTGTCGTCATGAGTTTGACAAGGAAAATGGTTCTTGTGTGTGTGTGTGTGGGTGTGTGTGTGTGTGTGTGTGTGTGTGTGTGTGTGTGTGTGTGTGTGTGTGTGTGCAGAGGTGCGTGAAATTC